>NW_023046322.1:0-241908 GCF_011762505.2 Arvicanthis niloticus | reverse complement strand
GGGGTATGTTCCTTCTGTTTCTATTTCTGGGAATTACTTTGAAAGGAGAATTTGGTATTAGGTCTTCCTGGAAGGTTCTGATAGAATTCTGCACTAAAAAACCATCTGGTCCCGACTATTTTTTGGTGGGAGATTATTAGTGACTGCTTCATTTCTTTAGGGGTTATGCGACTGTTTAGATGATTTCTGCTCCCTCATTTAACTTTGGTACCTGGTATCTATCTAGAAAAATGTCCATTTCATCCAGATTTTCCAATTTTGTTGAGTATATGGCCTTTGTAGTAGATCTGATGATTTTTTTAATTTCCTCTGTTTCTGTTGTTATGTCTCCCTTTTCAGTTCTGATTTTATTAATTTGAGTACTGTCTCTGCGCCCTTTGGTTAGTCTGGCTAAGAGTTTGTCTATCTTGTTGATTTTCTCAAAGAACCAGCTCCTGGTTTTTGTTGATATTTTGTATAGTTGTTTTTGTTTCAATTTGGTTGATTTCAGCCCTGAGTTTGATTATTTCCTGCTGTCTACTCCTCTTGGGTATATTAGCTTCTTTTTGTCCTAACTCTTTCAGGTGGGCTGTCAATTTATTAAAGTACATTCTTTCCATTTTCTTTTTGTGGGCACTTAGAGCTATGATTTTTCCTCCTAGTACTGCTTTCAGTGAGTCCCACAAATTTTGATATGATGTGTCCTCATTTTCATTTAAATCTAAAAAGTCTTTAATTTCTTTCTTTATTCTTCCTTGACCAAGTTATCATTGAGTAGTAAGCATTTGTTTAGTTTCCATGTGTATGTGGGCTTTCTGTTGTTTTTGTCCAAGTCAAAGACAAGTCTTAGTCCATGGTGGTGTGATAGAGTACAAGGGATTATTTCAATCTTTTTGTATCTGTTGAGGCCTGTTTTGTGACCAATTATATGGTCTATTTTGGAGAAGGTACCATGAGGTATTGAGAAAAAGGTATATTTTTTTGTTTTAGGATGAAATGTTCTATAGATTGTCACTTAAGTCCAATTGGTCCATAACTTCTGTTAGTTTCATTGTGTCTCGGTTTAGTTTCTGTTTCCATGATCTGTCTATTGCTGAGAGTGGGGTGTTGAAATCTCCCACTATTATTGTGTGAGGTGCAATGTATGCTTTAAGCTTTAGTAAAGTTTCTTTTATGTATGTGGGTGCCCTTGAATTTGGGGCATAGATGTTCAGAATTGCAAGTTCCTCTTGGTGCACTTTTCCTTTGATGAATATGAAGTGTCCTTCTTTATCTTTTTTGATTACTTTTGGTTGAAAAACTAGTTTATTTGATACTAGAATTGCTACTCCAGCTTGTTTCTTGGGGCCATTTGCTTGGAAGATTGTTTTCCAACCTTTTACTCTGAGGTAGTGTCTGTCTTTTTCAGAAAGGTGCATTTTCCTGTATGCAGCAAAATGTTGGGTCCTGTTTATGTATCCAATCTGATAGTCTATGTCTTTTTACTGGAGAATTGAGTCCATTGATATTAAGAGATATTAAGGAAAAATGAATGTTGTTTCCTGTTATTTTTGTTATTGGCGGTTGTGTTATGTTTGTATAGCTACCTTCTTTTAGAGTTGTTAGAAGATTACTTTCTTGGTTTTTCTAGGTTGTAGTTTCCCTCCTTGTTTTGGAGTTTTCCACCAATTATCCTTTGAAGTGCTGGGTTTGTGTTGAGATACTATGTAAATTCGGATTTGTCATGGAATATTTGGTTTCTCCATCAATATTTTTTATTTTATTTTATTTTTTTATTAGATCTTTCATTTACACTTCAGATACCATCCTGTTTCCCCATTCCCCCCTTAGAAAACCCCTATCCCATGCCCCCTTTTCATTTTGCATTTATACATTTTTTTAAGAAATGTTAATCATAGGCTTTATAAGTTTGGTATTGTTCAATCAGAGGTGTAACCCACTACCCAACCTAGATATATCAACTATCTTTGACTGGTGGAGATACATGAACATCTGCTTCCCTGTCTCCCCCCTCTATCTCTCTTTCATCACCTAGCTTCTCCTCTCCTTCTTCTTCTCCTCTTCTTACTCCTTTTCTTCCTCTCAGTACTCCTCCCACCTTAGCTCCTCCTACACATCACCCTTCCTGTTAAAAGGAAACTTTTCTCTCAAAATACAATTAGAGCATAATTATGCTGATTTGTACCAGTGAGGTACAAGATAGTCCTAATACCCAGTCCATCCTTTTGTTGACTAACCAGCACCTCTGTCATCTATCCTAACTAAAACACTTAGTTCTGAACCTGGCTTTTTCCTTGGCTTTAGGATGAATGTCAGCTGATGACCATACACTCAGATCTTTTCTCTCAAAGTAAATAGCTATAAGTTTTCAACCCCGTCAGAAATCCAGAATGACTGAGTTGACTATAATTGTGGGAAGCACAAAGCATAGCTTCTAAAACTTAGCCAATTTATAGAGACCTCTGAACACCTGGACACTCGCCCTACTTCAAAACGTTGGAGCATCTGTTCTTCTGCCTTCTGGCCCAGGATCATCTGACAGACCTTAGTGCTGCAGAATTATTAAGGGCTGATTACTCTGTCTAGGCAGATATAATCAGTCGACTATTCTGCAAGTGTGTCCTTTTCTGGACAGTAATTTGTCTGTAGAAGGAAAGTGGCAATTCTTGCCTAGTGGCTGTCTCACCACAACTGGAGTAACTCCAAGGATGCTCAATTTCTTCTTAGAATTTAACATAGGAAGCTGTCCGGAGCAGACAGGTCTCTAATGAAAATGAACATTAATACTGAAATGTTTGTCATGTCAATTCTAAGGATTTCTGATGTTTTGAAAACCAGCTATCCATGTAAGGTAATCTGGACTGTTGCCTGTTAACTCCACTCAGCTATTTCTAAATAAAACATAGAGAACACCCTTATAATAAACTCCAAGTCATGAATTTGCTATAGTCCCTTAACTCACAGGCTGACCATCTCAAATCAGTTAAAAAAGTTAAAGAAGGACTGGGTCTAAGCTTTGTATTCCTAAATGTGTTATACTGGTACAATGCCTATGAGAGTAACAATATTCATCTCACTCTTATATCACTAAGAAGCTCATGCCAATGAAAACCTTAAAATTTGTAAACAAAATAAATTGGTGCCATTTAAGAATTTATATCTTCATCTTGATATTAATTATACAGATTTCTACTAATAGGTTATAGCTATGCAATAAACCCTAGCTAATCCTCTCTATTCCGACAAAACCACTACTTTTCCCTAGGGAGACAGCCCAACATTTACCACCTTAGCCCCCATGCCCAGGGAATAGGGGCGCTGACTCATCATTAGCTTCTTCAAGCTGATTATGGGCGTTGAGATATTAGAAGAGGAGTGGGGGGGGGGAGAGCAAGTTGACAATCCTCTGATGCTGTGTCTTCGCTGCCTCCAGATGGAATTCACGGACCTCAGAGGTTTGAGCAGGTCTGCACAGCTTGCTTGTTGAGTAGATACACCAAGGCTGATCATTCTGCAATATACAATTCTCAAAACAAATTTTAGTATCAAGATAGTTTTTTTTTTTTTAAAGAGGGCTGACATTTTATTAAGAATGTTGGTTCTAACCGCTTTTCTATTTTTTCCCCTCTTTTATTGGATATAATATTTACATTTCAAATTTTATCCCCTTACCATATTTCCCCCACCACCCAGGAACCCCTTATCCCATCCCCCCTCCTCCTGCCTCTATGAAGGTGTTACCCACCTACCCCCAGCCTCCCTCCCCACCCTCAGATTCCCCCCCCTCAGTGCTCAGCCTTCAGGGTACCAATGATCTTGTCTCCCACCTATGCCCAACAGGGCCATCCTCCCCTACATATACAGCTGGAGTCATGTGTCTCTCCCTATGTGCACCTGGGCTGGTGGTTTAGACCCTGGGGAGCTCTGGCTGGTTGGTATTCTTGCTCTCCTCACAGGGCCACCAGCCCGTATGGTTCACGGTTCCCTCAATTTACTCTCTAACTCCTCCATTGGGAACTTTGATCAGATTAATGGATAGCTGTGGGTATCTGTCTCTGGGTATGTCCGACTCTGAGAGACCTCTAAGGAGACAGCCTTATCAGGCTGCTGTCAGCTTTCCCATCCTGACATCCCTATCAGCGTCTATTTTTGGTGACTGCCTATGGAATGAATACCCAGACACAATGGTCTCCCTACAACCCCCCCCCCCCCCCCTTATGATTCTGACCCACACTGTGTCTCCATATTTGCTCCCTTGGTTATTTAGTTACTCCTTCTAAGAAAGACCTAGGCATCCTCACTTGTTCTTTCTTCTTCATGAGCTTCGTGTCTTCTGGTAGTTGAATCTTTGTTGTTTCAAACTTTTGGGCTAATCTCTGCTTATCAGTGAGTAAATACCATGTGTGTTCTTTTGTGATTGGGTTACCTCACTCAGGATGATATTTTCTAGATCCATCCATTTACCTAAGAATTTCTCGAATTCATTATTTTTAATAGCTGAGTAATATTCCATTGTGTAAATGTACCACATTTTTTGTATCCATTCCTCTGTTGAAGGGCATCTGGGTTCTTTCCAGCTTCTGGCTATTATAAATAAGGCTGCTATGAACATAGTGGAGCATATGTCTTTGTTATTTGTTGAGGCATTTTCTGGGTATATACCCAGAAGTGGTATAGCTGGGTCCTCAGGTAGTGCTATGTCCAATTTTCTGAGGAACCGCCAGACTGACTTCCAAAGTGGTTGTACCAGCTTGCAACCCCACCAACAATGCAGGAGTGTTCCTCTTTCTTCACATCCTCGCCAGCATCTACTATCACCTGAGTTTTTGATCTTAGCCATTCTGACTGGTGTGAGGTGGTATCTCAGTGTTGTTTTGATTTGCATTTCCCTGATGACTAAGGATGTTGAACATTTCTTAAGGTGCTTCTCGGCCATTTGAGTTTCCTCAGTTGAGAATTCTTTGTTTAGCTCTGTACCCCATTTTTTAATGGGGTTATTTTGTTGTGTGGTGTCTAATTTCTTGAGTTCTTTGTAAATATTAGATATTAGCCCCCTATCAGATGTAGGATTGGTAATGATCTTTTCCCAATCTGTTGGTTGCCGTTTTGTCTTGTTGACAGTGTCCTTTGCCTTACAGAAGCTTTGCAATTTGATGAGGTCCCATTTGTCGATTCTTGATCTTAGAGCATAAGCCATTGGTGTTCTGTTCAGGAACTTTTCCCCTGTGCCTAGGTATTCGAGGGTCTTCCCCAACTTCTCTTCTAATATTTTCAGTGTACCTGGCTTTATGTGAAGGTCCTTTATCCACTTGGAGTTGAGCTTTGTGCAAGGAGATAACAATGGATTAATTTGCATTCTTCTACATGTTGACCTCCAGTTGAGCCAGCACCACTTGTTGAAAAATGCTGTCCTTTTTCCACTGGATGAATTTAGCTCCCTTGTCAAATATCAAGTGACCATAGGTATGCGGGTTCATTTCTGGGTCTTCAATTCTGTTCCATTGATCGTCCTTTCTGTCTCTGTACCAATACCAAGCAGTTTTTATCACTACTGCTCTGTAGTACAGTTTGAGGTCCGGAATGGTGATTCCCCCAGAGGTTCTTTTATTGTTGAGAATAGTTCTCGCTATCTTAGGTTTTTTGTTATTCCAAATGAATTTGTAAATTGCTCTTTCTATCTCTATGAAGAATTGATTTGGAATTTTGATGGGTATTGCATTGAATCTGTAGATTGCTTTTGGCAGGATAGCCATTTTTACTAAATTAATCTTGCCAATCCAGGAGCATGGGAGATCTTTCCATCTTCTGAGATGTTCTTCAATTTCTTTCTTGAGAGACTTGAAGTTCTTGTCATACAGATCTTTCACTTGCTTTGTTAGATTCACTCCAAGATAATTTATTTTATTCGTGGCTATTGTGAAGGGTGTCATTTCCCTGATTTCTTTCTCTGCCTGTTTATCCTTTGAGTAGAGGAAGGCTACTGATTTGTTTGAGTTGATTTTATATCCAGCCACATTGCTAAAGTTGTTTATCAGGTTTAGGAGTTCTCTGGTGGAAGTTTTAGGTTCACTTAAGTATACTATCATATCATCTGCAAATAGTGAAATTTTGACTTCTTCCTTTCCTATCTGTATACCTTTGACTTCCTTTTGTTGTCTAATTGCTCTAGCTAAGACTTCCAGTACTATATTGAATAGGTAAGGTGAGAGTGGGCAGCCTTGCCTAGTCCCTGATCTTAGTGGGATTGCTTCAAGTTTCTCTCCATTTAGTTTGATGTTGGCTACTGGCTTGCTGTATATTGCTTTTACTATGTTTAGATATGGGCCTTGAATTCCTGATCTTTCCAAGACTTTTAACATGAAGGGATGTTGAATTTTGTCAAATGCTTTCTCAGCATCTAGTGATATGACCATGTGGTTTTTCTCTTTGAGTTTATTTATGTAGTGGATTACATTGATGGATTTCCGAATATTGAACCATCCCTGCATTCCTGGGATAAAGCCTACTTGATCTTGATGGATAATTGTTTTGATGTGTTGTTGGATTCGGTTTGCGAGAATTTTATTGAGTATTTTTGCATCAATATTCATAAGAGAGATTGGTCTGTAGTTCTCTTTCTTTGTTGGGTCTTTCTGTGGTTTAGGTATGAGTGTAATGGTAGCTTCATAGAATGAATTGGGTAGTGTTCCTTCTGTTTCTATTCGATGGAATAACTTGAAGAGGATTGGTATTAGGTCTTCCTTGAAGGTCTGAAAGAATTCTGCACTGAAACCATCTGGCCCCAGACATTTTTTGGTGGGAAGATTTTTAATGACTTTGTCTATTTCTTTAGGCATTATGGGACTGTTTAGGTGGTTTATCTGCTCCTCGTTTAACTTTGGTACCTGGTATCTATCTAGAAAATTGTCCATTTCCTCCAGATTTTCCAATTTTGTTGAGTATAGGCCTTTGTAGTAGGATCTGATAATTTTTTTAATTTCCTCTGTTTCTGTTGTTATGTCTCCCTTTTCAGTTCTGATTTTATTAATTTGAATGCTGTCTCTGCGCCCTTTGGTTAGTCTGGCTAAGGGTTTGTCTATCTTGTTGATTTTCTCAAAGAACCAGCTCCTGGTTTTGTTGATATTTTGTATAGTTCTTTTTGTTTTGACTTGGTTGATTTCAGCCCTGAGTTTGATTATTTCCTGCCATCTACTCCTCTTGGGTCTACTAGCTTCTTTTTGTTCTAATGCTTTCAGGTTTGCTGTCAAGTTGTTAATGTATGCTCTTTCCACTTTCTTTTTGTGAGCACTTAGAGCTATGATTTTTCCTCTTAGTACTGCTTTCAATGAGTCCCACATGTTTTGATATGATGTGTCCTCATTTTCATTTAAATCTAAAAAGTCTTTAATTTCTTTCTTAATTTCTTCCTTGACCAAGTTGTCATTGAGTAGAGCATTGTTCAGTTGCCAAGTGTATGTCGGTTTTCTGATGTTTTTGTCCATGTCAAAGACAAGTCTTAATCCATGGTGGTCTGATAAGGTGCTGGGGATTATTTCAATCTTTTTGTATCTGTTGAGGCCTGTTTTGTGACCAATTATATGGTCTATTTTCGAGAAGGTACCATGAGGTGCTGAGAAGAAGGTGTATTCTTTTGTTTTAGGGTGAAATGTTCTATAGATGTCAGTTAAGTCCAATTGGTTCATAACTTCTGTTAGTTTCATTGTGTCTCGATTTAGTTTCTGTTTCCATGACCTGTCCATAGCTGAGAGTGGGGTGTTGAAATCTCCCACTATTATTGTGTAGGGTGCAATGTATGCTTTAAGTTTTAGTAAAGTGTCTTTTATATATGTGGGTGCCCTTACATTTGGGGCATAGATGTTGAGAATTGCAAGTTCCTCTTGGTACATTTTTCCTTTCATGAATATGAAGTGTCCTTCTTTATATTTTTTGATTACTTCTGGTTGAAAACTGATTTTATTTGATATTAGAATCGCTACTCCAGCTTGTTTCTTGGGACCATTTGCTTGGTAGATTGTTTTCCAACCTTTTACTCTGAGGTAGTGTCTGTCCTTTCCACAGAGGTGCGTTTCCTGAATGCAGCAAAATGTTGGGTCCTGTTTACGTATCCAGTCTGATAGTCTATGTCTTTTTACTGGAGAATTGAGTCCATTGATATTAAGAGATATTAAGGAAAAATGAGTGTTGTTTCCTGTTATGTTTGTTATTGGCAGTGGGGATATGTTTGTGTAGCTACCTTCTTTTATGGTTTTTGGAAGATTACTTTCCTGCTTTTTCCAGGTTGTAGTTTCCCTCCTTGTGATGGAGTTTTCCACCAATTATCCTTTGAAGTGCTGGGTTTGTGTTGAGATACTGTGTAAATTTGGATTTGTCATGGAATATTTTGGTTTCTCCATCAATAATGATTGACAGTTTTGCTGGGTATAGTAGTCTGGGCTGACATTTATGTTCTTTTAGGGTCTGTATGATATCAGTCCAGGATCTTCTGGCTTTTATGGTCTCTGGTGAGAAGTCTGGTGTAATTCTTATAGGTCTGCCTTTATATGTTACTTTGCCTTTTTCCCTTACTGCTTTTAGTATTTTTTCTTTGTTTTGTACATTTGATGTTTTGACTATTATGTGGCGGGAAGTATTTCTTTTCTGGTCTAAACTATTTGGAGTTCTGTAGGCTTCTTGTATATTTATGGACATCTCTTTCTTTAGGTTAGGGAAGTTTTCCTCTATAATTTTGTTGAGGATATTTACTGGTCCTTTAAGTTGGGAGTCTTCCCCCTCATCTATTCCTATTATCCTTAGGTTTGGCCTTCTCATTGTGTCTTGGATTTCTTGTATATTTTGGGTTAGTAGCTTTTTGTATTTTGCATTTTCTTTGACAGTTGTGTCTATGTTTTCCATGGTATCTTCTGCACATGAGATTCTCTCTTCCATCTCTTGTATTCTGTTGGTAATACTTGTATCTATGACTCCTGATCGTTTTTTTAAGTTTTCTATCTCCAGGGTGTTCTCCCTTTGTGATTTCTTTATTGTTTCTACTTCCGTTTTTAGATCCTGCATGGTTTTGTTTAATTCCTTCTCCTGTTTGGTTGCATTTTCTTGTAATTCCTTAAGGGATTTTTGTGTTTCCTCTCTAAGGGTTTCTATCTGTTCTTTGAGAGTGTTATTTATGTCTTTCTTAAAGTCCTCTATCATCATCATGAGAAGTGATTTTAATTCTGAATCCTGCTTTTCTGGTGTGATGGGGTGTTCAGGGCTTGCTATGATGGGGGAACTGGGTTCTGATGATGCCATGTAACTTTGGTTTCTGTTGCTTACGTTCTTGCGCCTGCCTTTTGCCATCTGGTTAATTCTAGTGCTACCTGTACTTCTGTCTCTGATTGAAGCCTGTCTTTCCAGTTGTCTCGCTTTTGTTTGGTCTTCTAGGAGTCCAGATGTCTTTGTGGTTTTTTTCCAGCTTCCCTGATTACAGTGGTATCTCTAGGATGCCTCAGGATATGGTGCCTCCAAGGTAGCAGTCCAGCTAGATGTCTGCTGTTCTGGGTGCAGTGTCTCCTCTTGGATATCTCAGGGTATGTTGTCTGACACTCTGAGTTCAGTTGTTCCTCTGTGGCTCTGGGTTGAGCGGACCTTCCAGTATGTCTCAGGTGGAATCCGGGGTCCACACAACTGCAGACCTGGTAGAGGTCTGGTCTGGGACTCAGACCCTGCAGGCCTCAGACCGGAGGGGGGGCGAGCAGCAGAAGGAGAGTGCTAGTGCTGGCTATGGGTTCTATGGATCCCCCAGAATGTGTCTGGGGGACTCCTGGGTGCACTTATCCACAGGCCTCAGACTGCAAGAGGGGCGAGCAGGGGAAGGGGTGTGCTAGCGCTGGCTATGTGTTCTATGGATCCCCCAGAATGTGTCTGGGGGGCTCCTGGGTGCACTTACCCGCAGGCCTCAGACTGCAGGAGGGGCGAGCGGTGGACAGGGCGTGCTAGCGCTGGCTATGGGTTCTATGGATCCCCCAGAATGTGTCTGGGGGGCTCCTGGGTGCACTTACCCGCAGGCCTCAGACTGGAGGAGGGGCGAGCGGCGAAAGGGGCGTGCTAGCACTGGCTATGTGTTCTATGGATCCCCCAGAATGTGTCTGGGAGGCTCCTGGGTGCACTTACTCGCAGGCCTCAGACTGCAGGAGGGGCGAGCGGCGGGACGGGGCGTGCTAGGGCTGGCTATGGGTTCTATGGATCCCCCAGAATGTGTCTGGGGGGCTCCTAGGTGCACTCACTCGCAGGCCTCAGACTGCAGGAGGGGCGAGCAGCGGACGAGGCGTGCTAGCGCTGGCTATGGGTTCTATGGATCCCCCAGAATGTGTCTGGGGGGCTCCTGGGTGCACTTACACGCAGGCCTCAGACTGCAGGAGGGGCGAGTGGCGGACGGGGCGTGCTAGCGCTGGCTATGGGTTCTATGGATCCCCCAGAATGTGTCTGGGGGGTTCCTGGGTGCACTTACCTGCAGGCCTCAGACTGGAGCTTCTCCATCAATATTGATTGAGAGTTTTGCTGGGTATAGTAGTCTGGGCTGGGATTTGTGTTCTTTTAGGGTCTGTATGATATTGGTCCAGGATCTTCTGGCTTTTATGGTCTCTGGTGAGAAGTCTGGTGTAATTCTTATAGGTCTGCCTTTATATGTTACTTTGCCTTTTTCCCTTACTGCTTTTAGTATTTTTTCTTTGTTTTGAACATTTGATGTTTTGACTATTATGTGGCGGGAAGTATTTCTTTTCTGGTCTAAACTATTTGGAGTTCTGTAGGCTTCTTGTATATTTATGGACATCTCTTTCTTTAGGTTAGGGAAGTTTTCCTCTATAATTTTGTTGAGGATATTTACTGGTCCTTTAAGTTGGGAGTCTTCCCCCTCATCTATTCTTATTATCCTTATGTTTGTTCTTCTCATTGTGTCTTGGATTTCTTGTATATTTTGGGTTAGTAGCTTTTTGTATTTTGCATTTTCCTTGACAGTTGTGTCAGTGTTTTCCATGGTATCTTCTGCACATGAGATTCTCTCTTCCATCTCTTGTATTCTGTTGGTAATACTTGTGTCTATGACTCCTGATCCTTTTTTAAAGTTTTCTATCTCCAGGTTATTCTCCCTTTGTGATTTCTTTATTGTTTCTACTTCCATTTTTAGCTCCTGCATGGTTTTGTTTAATTCCTTCTCCCGTTTGGTTGCATTTTCTTGCAATTCCTTAAGGGATTTTTGTGTTTCCTCTTTAAGGGTTTCTATCTGTTCTTTGAGAGTGTTACTTATGTCTTTCTTAAAGTCCTCTATCATCATCATGAGAAGTGATTTTTAATTCTGAATCCTGCTTTTCTGGTGTGATGGTGTGTTCAGGGCTTGCTATGATGGGGGAACTGGGTTCTGATGATGCCATGTAACTTTGGTTTCTGTTGCTTACGTTCTTGCGCCTGCCTTTTGCCATCTGGTTAAATCTAGTGCTACCTGTACTTCTGTCTCTGATTGAAGCCTGCCTTTCTAGTTGTCTCACTTATGTCTGGTCTTCTAGGGGTCCAGATGTCTCTGTGATTTTTTCCAGCTGCACTGATTACGGTGATATCTCTAGGATGCCTCAGGATATGGTGCCTTCAAGGTGGCAGTCCAGCTAGGTGTCTGCTGTTCTGGGTGCAGTGTTTCCTCTTGGATATCTCAGGATATGTTGTCTGATGATCTGAGTTCAGTTGTTCCTCTGTGGCTCTGGGTTGAGTGGACCTTCCAGTATGTCTCAGGCAGAATCCGGGGTGCACACATCAGCAGGCCGGGCAGAGTTCTGGTCCAGGCCTCAGATCCAGAAGAGGGGCGAGGTGCGGAAGGGGAGTGCTAACGCTGGCTGTGGGATCTGTGGAGCCCCCAGAATGTCTCCAGCAGGATCCGGGGTGTACTCACCAGCAGGCCGGGCAGAGGTCTGGACCATGTGCCATCCTTTTGACAGTGTTCTGACATTCTCTCCCTCCCATGGTCAGAAATTCATTCTTTCTTAGAAACAGGTTTAGTGGTGGGATGTCTGCTTTTCTTCACTTGCTGTGGTAGTTTGAATATGTTTGGACCATGGGAAGGGACACACTTCCTCTATCAAGACTATCATTCCTCCAATAAGGCCACACCCCCTAATGGTGACACTTCCAGTGGGCCAAACATATTCACACCTCTACACCTGCCCTTCTCCTCCTGAGTCTCTGTGTTCTCCAATTTCATATTAATTTCAAAATTCACCTGGAGGTCAGAGATGAGCACCATGTAAGAAAGAACAACTCTCTTGTGGTAGGCATCAAAGATGAAGTTAGGCCAATCTGACCATGAATGGGGACTAGCCAGGTTAAGGTAAATCCAAATCTATTTTGCAGAAAATCACTACTTTTTTTGTTAGTTTTACTATGTAAGTTTTTGTGTGAAGCAATGGCAAGGCCTTACTCTTGGCAAACACTCACCCTTGGCTCTCCTATCTACTATTCTTCTTTCTGCTTACCTTCCACGATTCACTTGTCGGTTCTCAGAACTTCAAACAAGACTTCATAGCAACCCACCTTAGTAACCCTTCCTCCTGATCTCTAGATTTAGCCAACATCCTGCTAGATAGATATTTTTAGAATCCCTAGTAACAGAAAGGCCTTGTGAGAATAACTTAGTTAGACCCCACAGCTGCAGCTAGCTTTCTGCACCTTTCCATCCCCATATCCTGTTTTTAGAGTATATAACCTGTGTGAGTAATAAAAATTTTGCCAGCTTGATCAGACTTCTTGACTTGCTGTGCCTTTTTATTTTCTCATGCATCTCAGTTGTCTCCACAGGGTCTAAGGGTCCCACGTGATTGTCCAGCTGGCCTAGACATTTTTAAATGGGACATTAAGTTTATTTGTTCCAACACATGTAGCTAAAACAAAATCAAGACTTAGATAGATAAACCAAACAGAAGCAAAAAGACAATTATTTTATTCTTACATTGTGATATCTTGAGGCTCTGTGGCCTGTAGTCATGCCCTCTACCTGTGGAGGGGCTAGTAGGGGTGTTGCCCTACAAGACTAGAGGACTCCACTCTAGGGAGGTCTTTGGCCTCATATCAGAAGCCTGTATCAGGAGCCTGGAGTCTGGGAGTGTGGTAAAATGTATGTTGTCCCTTGCAGAGAACCTTGCTGACTTTCTGGCTATTTGGTGCTCGACCAGAAACCATGCTTTCCTTTCATGGTACTACACCTGTTGCTCATCAAGCTATCACTGGGATAGAGTCTGTCCAAATTCCAAGGTACTACACACCTCACTGCCCTCAAATATGGGCACCCCATAGTTACTAAGACTCCACCTTTGTGCTTATAACCTGCTGACAGCACTACTGTCCTGTACTCTTTCTGTTTCCCAACAGGGAAAGCAGAATCCTGCAGCTACAGCTGTACCATGCTGAAAGTTAGGTGGTACATTTACACAATGGAGTATTACTAGGCTATTAAAAATAATGAATTTGAGAAATTCTTAGGTAAACGGATGGAACTAGAAAATATCATTCTGAGTGAGGAAACCCAATCACACACAAAAAAAAAAAACCCACACACACATGGTATTTACTCACTGATAATCAGATATTAGCCCAAAAGCTTGAAATAGCCAAGATTCAACTCACAGACCACATGAAACTTATGAAGAAGGAAGACCAAGTGTGGATGCTTTGGTCCTATTTAGAAAGAGTAACAAAATACTCAAGGAAGCAACTATGGAGACAAAGTGTGGGACAGAAACTGAAGGAGGGTCCATCTAGAGACCATTCCACCTGGGTATTTATCTCACGTGTAGTCATCAAAGGTAGATGCTGATATGGATGTCAGGAAGTGCATGCTGACAGGAGCCTGATATAGGTGTCTCCTTAGAGGTCTACCAGAGTCTGACATACCCAGAGGCAGATGTTCATAGCTAACCACTGATCTGATCAAAAGTTTCCCAATGGAGAAGTTAGAGAGAAGACTGAAGGTGGTGAAATGGTTGGTGGCCCCATGAGGAGAACAACAATACCAACCAACCAGAGCTCCCCAGGGTCTAAACCACCAGCCTGGGAGCACATAGGGAGGGACCTATGACTCCATCTGTATATGTAGGGGAGGTTGGCCTTGTCGGGCATACGTTGGAGAGGAGAAGATCCTTGGTCCCATGAAGGCTGAATATGGAGTGTGAGGAGAATTCAAAGATGAAGAGTTGGCAGTGATGGGGGTAGGTGTGGGCACATCCTCATAGAAGCAGGAGGAGGGGAAATGGGATAGGAGGTTCCTGGGTGGTGGGAGAAACGGGGTAAGGGGATAAATCTGACATATAAATATAATATCCAATAAAAAAGCAAATGTATGATTATCTGGTGATAGATGTGACATTTTTATCTGTGCTGAAGCAAAAAGGAATTAAAGTGTTAAGTATTAAAAAAAAGAACTTGATGAAGAGTCGCTGATGTGAATACTAGAAATAAGTCTACTGGAGAGATCAAAAATCAAAGCCAATTAATTGATCTATCCTGAGGGATCAGCAGCATAGGAGTGAGACACACAGGAAGCTGGGAGTGGCTGAGCTGATTGAATCACTGCAGTTATTTCTGTGTCCTTTACATTGTTTGTCTAAGACTTGAAGAACTGGAGACATGAGAGATGTAGACAGAGTTTTCACCTCATTTTACATAAGGGCAGTATTAATAGACCCTAATGTTTGATATCTCTTGAATATATGCTGCAGCCCTTAGAAAACAACAAAATCTCTCCCTTTTAGGAAAGGCAGAAAATGTATGGCAGTTCCAAGTCCAAGTTCCAAGAGGACAGAACTCACCAGTGGAGGATGCAGATTATGAGGTATTGATAAGCTGAATCCTGCCAATTAAAGTGATTGAATTAGAACCATTTAGGAGATTCCTTAAGTGATTATGAAAAGTCTAAGGAGAATTTCCTGAGGGGAAGTACAAGAACATAAACCAAATTGGGAGGGGTCACCACAAGGTCTGTGGGTGTGATCTGAGTAACACACTAGAAAGAAGAAAGCTGTCTTCAGAGTGTTGGGGCTCTGCTTCCTGCCCACCATATAGGAGTTCTTCCACATGCCTTCCATTTTGTGAACACTCAGACTTCAGACAAGTTAAGGAAAATATAACTTCCCTGATCATGTTTATGTCAGGAATCCATGTAAGACCAGCAGATGGTTAAATAATAGCTGTTCAGAGATTGACATGATCCCTTCATTTATAGAAGATTGGCCCCAGTAACCAAAGTACACTGGTGATGGCTATTCTTCCTGTCTGGACTACCTGTGGACTTAAGTAATGTACAAGAATGGAGAGCATGCCTTTTAAAATTATTTTGCTTAAGTTGAAGTAGATAGATCCAGTTCAAATACAGACTCTTTGAGTAGAAAAACACATACCTTTAATCAAAGTCTTGAGGCAGGAAAACACACACCTTTAATCCAGATCTTGAGACTAGAAGACACACCCTTGGCCACACCTTCTGCTGGTGGTCTATATAAGAACATAGAAGAAGGAAGCTTTGTGTTTTCCTGTTTGCTCTCATATTAGTAGCAAGTCCACTTCTCCTTGGCATTAGAACCTACTTCTTCAGAATTCCTGTATATACTGAAGAATCCTTGGTTCATCAAATGTCGTGGTCTAATTGCAAGCTTTAGCCATTGTTATATTAGCTGGATCTCACCCTACAGGTTTTTCTCAAACACCCACTTTCTCTTTATGTAGAGAAATTGATTGTGTACATTTTCTAAAGGACCCTGACTAATACAACACACCTGTCTCAGCCTGAGCTGCTGCTCCAGTCCTCGGGTCAGGGTCTAGCAAGAGAGACAGTGGGGATGAAGGGGAAGAGATTCCAAGAGTGGAGACAAGACAGAGGTTCTGATCAATCTCATTTATTGAAAGGAAATCAGGGTATTTATATGCTTTTGCCATGTGTCTCGTAGGCATGGATAGATAACACGTGCACCTTGTAGGTGTGGATACTGTGTGCATATTACAGGCATGTATAGTGTGGATAGCAAGTGAGCCTTGCAGCTGGGGGCACTAAACAGCAAAAGAAGATATGTGGGAAAAACAAGATATTTATCAGAGTGTGCTCAGCTGTTGTAGGCTGTTGAAAAACAAGTTTCTTGTCAGGGTATATGGTTTCAGATGTCTGCAAAGATGATAGCCACTTTCTGCTAGAAGTTGGTTCCCAACACACACATGAAATGAGAATGTACAAAATTTTCCAAACTCTTCTATTGTTGGGATGAAGGGAGGGAGGGAGATACACACAGACATACAGAGAGAGAGAGAGAGAGAGAGAGAGAGAGAGAGAGAGAGAGAGAGAGAGAGAGAGAGAGACAGATTTAGAGTGACTATGGGTCTGCATTGTTTCCTGTTTCCTGTAAAACAAATATTGAAGCCTAGAGCAAAAATTGCATAGAAAAACAGCACCATAGAATGGCCTGTTTAGGAGAAACTGAAACTAAAATCTAAGGAGTATCTATAATTGTATCCTACAGGGTGAAGAGTAAGTAACTTATACTTCTCAGATAAAATTTAACCTCAAAAATAACTCCAGCAGAAATGTCAGGGGATCTGGAAGACACAACCTGGGGCTATGCCCATATCACTGTTCAGAAATTCTGCTACGAGTGGACCATTATTAACTTTTCATTATGCATGGAGGGAATTTAGAAAAGGATTACAAGTCCAGTGTTCTCAATAGAGTACAAAGACAAAGTAGCATGGTGTTTGAGAGTACTTCCAAACAGGGGTGACAAAGAAAGGAAAGATTACCTGTCAGTTTACCTGGTGTTGCTCAGCTGTCCAGAGATCCCAGTTTGGGCAAAGTTCCAGTTGTGGATAATAAATGCCCAAGGAGAGAAATATCAGAATATGAAGAGACCCACTGTGGTAAGCTTTCTGAAAAACCAACACTGGGGATTTAAAAAGTTAATCCTTTGAGATTTTCTCCTCTCTCATCGATATTGGCTTCTCCCTGAAGACCAGCTCATCCTCTGCTGCAAGGTGGACATAGTAGAAGCCTTCTTCAGCATTCCTGGATAGAACATGACACCTACAATCCAGGATCCAAGGCATGTGTTGACAGATGACCTAGGGGACCTGTGGGAGAATTCCTTGTTCACAGACTGCTGCCTGTTGGTAGGTAGACATGAATTTAGGGCTCACAAGACCATCCTAGCAGCTTGCTCTCCAGTTTTCAGAGCCATGTTTGAATATGAAATGAAAGAGAGCACTAATGAACCACATTGAGATCTATGACCTGGATCCCTAAGTCTTCAAGGAGATGATGGGCTTCATCTACCCCAGGAAGGCACCACACTTCCACAGACACTTTCTGGCCACTGGTGTGCTGGCAGCTGCTGACAGGTATGGCTTAGAGGCCCGAAGGTCATGTGTGAGGATGCACTCTGCAGGAACCTCTCTGTGGAGAATGCTGCACACACTCTCATCCTGGCTGACCTTCACAGCACAGAGCAGCTGAAGACTCAGGCCCTAAAGTTCACTGCACTTCATGCTTCTCACATCTCTGAGACCTTGGAGTAGAAATCAACGGTGGAGTCTTATTCTTACTTCATGGCTGAAGCATTCCACTTCATGATTTCTGCAGTGTTCTTTCTTGCAGCCTTCATTCAAATGCCTAAAGTGAGTGGGCTTGTTAGCTATGACCTACACCTGTCTTCCAACAGCAACAACTAGCATTGTTGACAATGAATTCTGGTTAGAGTGCAATATTGCTGGCACATTTACAGTGAATTGGGGAAAGGCAGCATAGTGGCTCAGGATTAACAACACCTGTAATATGTTCAAATGGTGGGTGGGGGGAAAGCAACACTGGAGTCTGGGACTCTCTTCTTGACATCTACCCTGTTGACTTTCTTGTTTGATTTTTTCTGGTGTCTAGGAAACCAGGATTCAATTTAGGTGCTGGCCCTAAGCACAGCCCAACAGAGTTTCTTCAGAGAAACATGTCTGCATTGGACTGAGTAGAAGAGATGACCTGGGCCCAGAGGATAAGAGAAACAAAACTTGAATGTTTACCTATCAAAGAAGAAAAGACAATGAAGACTTTCTGTTTAAGGACTCAGAACTCAGCTACAAAAGCAATTACTGCTCTCTCAGAGAACTCTTGTTCAGTTTCCAGCACACACAGGAAAGTTTTCAACCACCTGTAACTGGTGATCCGGAGGACCTGAGGCCCTCCTCTGGTCTCCTGGGCCACAAACAGCTCTGTAGACAAAACCTTAACCTAATAAAATATAATAGAAGTAAACTTTTGAAATTAGTCTGTGGTTTCCAGAGATGTTTATTTTCAGAATAGTCATGTGTAGTCCAATCAGCCAAGCTAAGCTGTGGATGTTTGTACAGACCCCTCTCTGTCCTATCAGTATTAGAAACACCTGGTCTTTCTTCTTGGAATTTATTTTTGGCAAATGAGCATTCCATCATCATGCTCTATGACAACTGAGAAGAGTAGACCAAAGTGGAGGGAGTCTACTCTTCCTGGGAGAGGTACGTTTGTGGTTGAAAGCATGCAAAAATATTTTATGTGTTTAAAAAAACTACCAGGGATTGATTCATTGTAAATTCATACTCCCCAATCCAGTAGATCTCAAACTTCCTAATGCTGTGCCCTCTTAACACAGTTCTTCATGTCATTATCAACCAAAACCATTAAAGTACTTGTGGCAACTCAACAACTACAATATTGCTACTTTTATGAACCATGGTATAGAGAGCTGATATAAAGGCTATCTGATATTCAACCCATATGAATGTGTCATTAGAGGGTCGAAGAGAATAGGAACCCACAGGTTGAGACCCATAGATCCAGGCCATGACTGCCAGCATACCAGGTAGATTGGTAACAGATCTTCTCCTACTTCAGACCCAATCCCACTATCTCAACCTCACCTCTGTCACACACTACCTATGGAAGTCTTCACTGCCCATTCTTCACATATCCTGTGGATCCCACAGATCTTCTCTTTCTAACCTCCATCCCCCCACTCTTTGCTCTTTCTCAGCCTTCTAGCCAGGCTTGCACCACCACTAACACAAGTACCACTCTTTCCATGGTAATAGAAGGATGAAAGTAGATCCACACCTCTCTCTTTGCTCCCCCACTGACAACTTCCATCTTTTCATTTTCAGCTGTATAGCAGGATATCTGCTCTGCTGTTTTTTTCTGTAAAGCACCAAGCCCAATGCATCACAAAGACAATATTTCCACGTTCTTTCTTCCCCCAAATCAGACCGTCATCTCACCCTCCAACCCCAGCAGGCATTAATGAAGAACACAAGAAACAACAGGAGATAGAAACAGTTATGGAAACAAATAACTCCATTACTTTCTCCTCCATCCCACCTTCATTCCCCTAAGCTCGTCTATACAGCTATATGTTCACAACAGCTGTATCCTTCCTTTCTGCCTGCCTACATCTGTTGTGAATCCCACAGACAATTCCTTTTAATCTCCCTCCCCTCACTTCTTGCTGTATTCTAGCCCCTAACTCCAGCATGTACTCACTGAACAATCCTGTCAGGGAAGCATGGAAGCTGCCTGTAGATCTTTCCCACTCCTTCAGTTCTTTTTTGTTTGCACCTACCAGTCTAATTCCAAACTCTTTAGCAATCCTTCTGGGGTAACCACTTTTTATTGTTTCTCCCAATTGCAAGGAAACTAAGCAGAATCTGGTGTAATCTCTTCCCT
Organism: Arvicanthis niloticus; assembly: GCF_011762505.2. Lineage (NCBI taxonomy): Eukaryota > Metazoa > Chordata > Mammalia > Rodentia > Muridae > Arvicanthis > Arvicanthis niloticus. The sequence goes on along the minus strand of NW_023046322.1, from coordinate 222,194 downwards.
CCTGAAAACCCCATTATACTTCTGACCTATCCCCATCCTAAATGTCACTTCCCTGAAGCAGGAAATCTAGAACCACCAGTGGCAATAAGGTCCAAGGAAAATTCCCGCCTGACAGCAATGACGGCTGTTTTCAATTCCCAACATGACTACATACACAATGAAGTACAATCAAGAATTCATAAAGATTTCATAAAAGTGTAAAGAGAAGATTAGGACGAGGCCTAGTAGTACAGGTCTTTAAATGCAGCATTTAACAAATGCATGCAGATCTCTGAGTTCAAGAACAGTTTACAAAATAAATTCCAAGTCACCCAGGCCAAAGCAGTGAAAGATGTAATAGAACCAAGGTGGCATGTTCAAGACTGGGCACATGGATCTAGGTTAGAATCTCCTTTTGATCAAGATGTAGAGCTTTTGGACCTTCCAGAACCTAGCTGGACTGCATGATGACATGCTTCCCAACATGGCAATAATGGACTGAATCTCCAAAATGGCAAGCCAGCCAAAACTAAATGTTAACATTTATAAGAGTTGCTTTGGTCATGATGTCTCTTCACAGCAATAAAATTCTAACTAAGACAACATACAGCAATCACATTCTTCAAATATCCAGAGAGGAAACAGAAGACAAGGAACAGAACTGCCACACAACACAGACAAATGTAGAAATTAGGATCTAAAGCTTTAACCATTGCAATGCCAGCATCTTAGATGCTAGCACAAACAACACAGTCACTAACAGTCAGGTCATTATGTCTACGCTAGAGTCCAGCTACCCTTACACAGCACTCCCTGAACATTCCAACATGACTGAAGCACAAGGAAAGACCTTAAAATATCTGTATGAATGTGATAGAGGTCATTCAGGAGAGAATGAAAAAATTCCTTTAACAAATTTATAAAAGCACATATAATAGTGTGAGGAAGGAAAGAAATCCATTAAAGAGATCCAGGAAAACAAAACAATCAGTGGAAGGAAATGAACAAAGTTGTTTAAGGCCTAAAAATAGAAATAGAATTGATAAAGAAAACAAATACTGAGAAAATTCAGGAAGTAAAGAATTTTAAATTTCTATACAAAGAATAAATGAAATAATAGTTGCTTCTTTGAGAAAATCAAGAAATTAATGAATCCAATTCTAAACTAACATAAGTGCAGAGACAAAATATACAAATTCATCTTATCAGAAATTAAAGGTGAGACATTAACAACAGATACTGAGAAAATCCAGAGATTCACAGGGATACACTTTACAAAACTGCTTCAGCACATTGGAAAATCTAAAATAACTTGAAATTTTTCTGGATATCTAACCCTTATCAAGGCAAAATCAAGGTCATATAGTCAACTAAACAGACATAACTCCTAATAAAGTAGAAGCAGTCAATAAAATTCACCTCATTTGCCCCCTTCCAAACAGTATCCCCTAACCCTTCTTTCCTCCTTGTTGCTGTGTACAAGCTTCCAATTCAGGAGGGATTCCCTCTGGACCACAGCCAGGAAGGCCAAGCCATGAGAATTCCAGGTAGGGCATCTTCTCACAAACACATTCCAATCTCTCATTCCACTCCATGACTATCCCAAATTCCTCTTTCCCTCCTCTTCACTGTGTGCCAGTTCTCAACATGGACCTAGACCCCCTGGCTGGCCCTCTTCACCTGACCCTGTCTCTTCAATTCTCCAATTTTCTACCACTATTTCTCTCTCCAGGTACACTCCTTTTTCATTTCCCTTCAGGCAATTCAGGAGGCCTCCAGGGATATTCACTGATCTTAGCCTAATTTAGTACAAAGTCTCATATCAAGGTAGACAAGCCAACCCAGTAGGGGAAAGAAAGAAAGAGTAAGAGCAACAGAGTGAGAGAGTGAAAGCAAGAGAAAAGAATTACAGGCCACGGTTCAAGTAATCCAACCATTGATAACTATGAATTGTTAAGTCCAAGAATCTAATAGTTGCTGTGTTCCAAAGGCTGTCTGTCTCAGGTGGCCTTCTGTATATGCTGGAATTCTGAAGAAGTGTGCTCCAAAACAAACAAAAAGCAAAACTTTCTTTATCCATGTCCTTATATAGACTTCTAGTAAAATGTGAAGTGTCCCGGCCCACACTATTCCACGCTGCCCCATGTTTGGGGGCCAAGTGACCCAGTCTGTTCGAAAGAGACAGGTCTAGCAAGAAAGAGTGAGTGAGAATGGAGGAGGAAAAGACTAGAAGAATGATGACAAGACAGGGTGTGTGATCAAGTCCTTTTTATTGAAAGCAAATCATGGGTATATATATAAGCATAAACAGGAGAACACAGCTGAGGATACTTTACCACATATTTCTTGCAGCTGTGGGCACTAAACAAAAAAATGAGATATGTGAGAATAACAAGATGTTTGTCAGAGTGTGCTAAGCTGTTGTAGGCTGTTGAAAACAATCTCTTGTCTGGCTTGAGATGGCTGCAAAGATGATAGCCACTTTCTGCTAGGAAATTTTTAAAACTTTTCTGCTAGGAAAATTTTTTTAAATTTTTTAAAAGGGAAGGATGGGAAAACTTATAGAAAGCATGCCTGCCTTAGGTTGGAACAAAGGACCCCCAGCCCCCGTTTCTCCTCTTTGGATACTCAATATCCATTTGATTGAGCTGTTTTAGGATGGTGAGGCCTCCCAGTTATGGGAAAGGGTCTTGAGGTGTTCTCTTACTGTCTTTGACTATCTGGCTTAGCATGTAAGTTAGGGGTTAATCCTCTTTAGTCTCAATGACTGAGGTTTTAAAGTTCCCTACTTCCAGCCTGTAGTAACGGACCTGTATGGGTTTTATTTGAATAGCATCTATTTGTTGTCATACAAAAGCCATCAGTGTGTTGAACAGCATGGATCTGAGAGACAAGAGACTTACCAATGCCTGAATGATCAGTATAAAACCAGCAAACTTTTTAAAAGTCAATACGTAATTTCCTCTGTTGGAAAAGTTAAAGGTCTAAGCCTTGTACCCACATATTTTGAATTAATAGAAATTATACCAATGAAACCCTTGAATTTGCATCAGTTTAGTAACAATTATACAGATTTCTACCAATATATTATGGCTGTGTAATCCATTTTAGCTCTTCTTTCCTGTCCCAATGAAACCATTACTTTCCCCTAGATAGACAGCCTAATATTAACCACCTCAGTCCACAAGTCCAGGGTATTGGGGCGCCAACTCTTCATTACCTTCTTCAAGCTGAATATAGGCATTGAGATATTAGAAGAGGGATGAGGGGAAGGGTAAATTGATAAGCCTCTGATGTCTGTCTTAACTGCATCCAGCTGGAAGTCCAGGACATCAGTGGACATGCAGGTGACAAGAAGATTCATTCACCAAGACTGTGTATTTTGTAATATACACATCTCAAAACAAATTTTAGTATCAAGATAATTATTTTGTTTGATTCTCTGGAATCTAGTCTTCTGTACGCCTACCTCTGTCATGTCTGATCCACATAATTCAGGAAGATATAACTACTACCTTAATGACCTCTTCTGAAAACACATAGGAAAACCCTTTTTCCCAAATCTGTCTGTCCTTGAGCCAGTAACCAGAAAAGCCTTTACACTGACCTTTTATCCAGAGGAAAATATAACTACACAAGTTATAATCACATCCATTTTGAAAGTTAAATTGGTCTAATACAAAGGATTAACACTATCTTTCTGTTCAGCTGTCTGCCTAGAGCAACCTTCTATTTATCTATTTATCTGTTTGGCTCTCTTGACTCAGAGCAGCCTGCAATTTACTCCTCACATCTTCAAATCCTTTTTCATCTGTTCTTGCTGACTTATTTCTTGCCCCATTTTCATTACTATGACCTACTGGTCTCGACATGGCAGGTTCTTGTGGCAATGACCTTTGTTTCACTTCTGACACTTCTGAATTTTTGGCAGACTCTTCTTCCAGTAATGTCCCTCACTGGGTCTTTTGTTCTTGCTGCCTTGCGTTGAGTACCAAGTGTTTGGACCCATGCTGCTTCATGCTGCCCTACACTGGGTGCCAAGATGTCCGAGCCCACACTACTCCACACTGCCACATGTTGGGGGGCCAAATGACCCAGTCTGTTCAGGTCAGTCAACAGGGTCTTGCAAGAGAGAGATAGTGGGAATAGAAGGGCAAGAGAGTAGAAGAATGGTGACAAGACAGGGTGTGTGATCAAGTCCTGTTTGTTGAAAGGAAATCATGGGTATATATAAGCATATGCAGGGGAACACAGCTGAAGACACTTTACCACATGTGCCTTGCAGCTGTGGGCACTAAACAATAAATGAGATATGTGAGAAAAACAAGCTGCTTTGTGCCAGGAGTTGGCTCCCAACAGTGAAGTCCAGTTTAAAGGTGTGCTTCTCCTGCCTCAATATCTGAATCACTGGTGTGTCTTCCTACATCAAAGCTCCAGAATAATGGGGATTTAAATACTCCAAACCAAGCAATAAAGATTTCATAGGTGTCTCCTGCATTTGTGAATCATAGTTCTTTATAGTTATAGTCAAGTTGATAACCAAGAATAGCCATTACAAAGGGCTACCTATGTATATGAATTAGATTTATTATTGGTGTTAGTATTGGTGTTTATTGTTATTATTACTATTATTTTTAAATTAGATTCTTTTCTCATACATACCTCCTGACCAGAGTTTCCTTTCCCTTAGATTTTATATCAAGCTAATTTGCTGAAAGTGTTTATTAGCCAAGGAATGTCTTGGTTCTCTTTTTTTCACCAAGTGAAACAGTTCACAGCCTGGTAGGTGGAACAGTGTGATATTACCTTATCAACTGAGAATTCCAAGTGAACCGGTTTGTATCTTGCCCCTTGTAGAAATTCCTTTAGCTTTCAGTGACCCAGGTGTGAAGCTTGATAAATCTGATGGATGAACTGCTTCACAAACTCCTTAGGATGTAAGATGGTAAGGCCTTCACTGGTTAGCAACCATCCATCTCTTCTGTAAATTTCTTTGCATTTATATTGATCTTGTTAGTCTTCAGCAGTATATTCAGGGATGGCTGGGAGCTCAGTGGGTGGCAAGGCTGCCAGGATGTTGGTGGTGAAAGCTTTTGTGGTTTCTCTTGTGAATTTGTTAGCTTGTATGTTTCCTCAGGCTATTTTTGATGTTCCTTTTTGATGCTCAGGGCAGTGAACTATGTCTACTTTGAGAGGAAGCCATAATGCCTGCAGAATAAAAGCAAATATTCCTTTCCTATTTTTGATATTCTTTACTTCAGCTGTCAAAAATCCTCTCTTGATATATGAACCCATGTATGCCATCCATGGTAAAGACATATCTATTAGTCAGTATAAATGTTGGCTATCGTCTCCTCTACAAATTTCAAAGCCTGAGTTAGAAAGCTGTCAACTTAGCCTTGTGAGTAGATGTGCCTGGCCTCAGAGCAGGTGACCAAACAACAGAGTTAAAGTCCACCACGGCCAACCCTGCATACCTGGTTCCACTCTAGATGATGCCACTCCCATTTATGAAGCAGATTCACTCTGTATCTGGCCAGAGTATGTTAGTTTATTCTGGCCTGATATGGTGAACATATCTATACAGCTATCTATACAGCCATCATGCTATATGTTTGAGGATAGGTCAGGTATCAGAAGGACTGGGTTTAGGACTCATGATGGGTTATATCTTATGTGAGGGGGATTCAAAAGTAACACCCAGAGGTGCACCAATCTGGCATTGGACAGCCATTGGCTAGGTGGATTCTTGAGGATCTTTTCAATAGCATGGGGGTGGTAATAACAAGTTCCTGTCCCGTGGCTTTCTTGTCAGTGTCCTTAACCAGCAGGTTAGTTGTAGCTATGATACAGAGGCAAGCTGGCTCTTCTTGAGCCATCAGTCACAGCTATTTAGGAACATAAAACTTGGATTTTTTCATGGGCCCAAAGTTTGGGTGAGCATACCCTTGGTTATCCCTTTTCTTTTATCGATGCACATGTAGGAAAATTTGTGTGTCTATAAAGGTCAGTGACAGTGCCTTCAAGACGGCTTTTTTCAAGGTCTTAAAAGCCTTGTCTATCTCAGGGATCTGTCCTATCTTATCTTCTTGGCCACTGATGGCCTCATATAGTGGTTTGGCTATCTCAGTGAATCCTGAAACCTAGAGTCTACAAAACCTGACATGTCCCAGTAATTCCCATACTTGCCTTATGATGATGGAACTGAGATGCTAAGGATTGGCATCTGGGCTTCTGACAGCATGTGTTGGCCCCCTTTGTGTATGTACCACAGTTAGGTGACCTCATGTTGACAAATCTGGGATTTATTAACAGAAGCTCTGTTGCCCGGCTGACTCAGCTCCTGTAGCAAGTCTCATGTATTCTTCTGACATGACTCCAATTTGGGGGTAATATGCAGGTAATCCCCACTTTGGCCTCTGTGGACATTGGTTATTGCCTGATTTAAACTTGAATGGCTTCAGCCTTTAATTGCACTAGAACTGAGGCCCAAACATGAACAAGTCCTATTGGGTTCTTTTTTGCCCAGACTTCAAGGACTCCTGTTAGGAATCTCTGAAGGTAAGGAGAGGCTTAGATAGGGACTGATTGAGGGCACAATTAATACTCTCCTTTCAGGGCCAAAGTGAGAACATGGAAAAAGCCATTCTTATCCAGCACTTTCAGTCCCTCTGGGTCAAAACGAATTTGGGCTCCCATTTGGTGAGAAAAATCTCTTCCTATCAGGGCATATGAGCACCCAGAGATAACCATGAATTAAAGGATTATCTATCCAACTCCCAAGTCTATCTTTCTTTGGTTAGTCCATGGAAAGGTCTTGGTGCCCATTGTCCCTGTGCCCATGTTTTTTAAATTTAAAAATGGCCCCAGTGCTTGTTTCAAGACAGAATGTTGTACCCCTGCAGTCACCAAAAAGTATATGGGTTTCCCCTCCTCCTTTAGGGTTACCAATGGCTAGTGGAGTAGGGTTGAGCCCCAAGACTCTCAGTCATATAGTTCTTCCTATATGAATGTATGAATCTGCTTACCAGCAAAACCATTCAGGTAGTGAATTTGTTGACAGATATCAGGGGTAGTTTGTTTAACAAAATCCATATTTGCCACTGATTAGTTTCTCTTATTACTGGGTCAAAGGGAGTGTAGTTCCTATAGGCTTCAAAAAACCCTTCCTAGATATTCTCCAGGGCTCTCATTATTTCACCTGGCTTACCTTAGATTTGTGGGTTAGTTTCCCTTATATAAACTACCTACCAGCTTCTCTGTGGCCCACCCAAAACACTTTGGTGTTATACCCACAGCCTCTTTCAACTTTCAACAGTGTTAAGTCTCAGTCAGATTTGGTCAAATGTAAGACTGTATCAATATTAGCCTAGACTTGTGTGGGCAGTCCATTTGCTCCCAGAACCAATTTGCAAGGATCTCCCAAAATTCTATATCTTCTGTTGTGAAGAGAACCTGTAGCAATTGCTGACAGTCATCCCAGGTAGGTTAATGAGTCAGCATGATTGAAAATAAAAGACCTATAATATCTGAGGGTCTTTCTGAAAAGGGGTGGTGGTGGTTACAATTTCCATTTATAAAGGTCATTATTGGCCAGTGGTACATAGGTCATAAACTGTCACCCAGTACATCTAGGTGTTAAGAATATTGGAGGAGTAAGGTCATAGTAGAGTCAGCAGTCTGGTACAGTAAAGCAGCACTCAGTACAGCCTGAGTGTGAAGTGAACTCCAGATGAGAGTCAGGTAAATTATGGGCTGCTCCTTCCTCTTCTTGTACCTGTTGGGCTGGGGCAGAGGCAGGGGCAGGGGCAGGGGCAGGGGCAGGGGCAGGGGCAGGGGCAGGGGCAGGGGCAGGGGCAGGGGCAGGGGCAGGGGCAGGGGCAGGGGCAGGGGCAGGGGCAGGGGGCTGGGGCAGGGGCAGGGGCAGGGGCAGGGGCAGGGGCAGGGGCGGGGCAGGGGCAGGGGCAGGGGCAGGGGCAGGGGCAGGGGCAGGGGCAGGGGCAGGGGCAGGGGCAGGGGCAGGGGCAGGGGCAGGGGCAGGGACAGGGACAGGGACAGGGATATAAGGAAAAGTATTGAAATCTTCCTTGGGGGAAGAGGAAAGAAGCAAGGCAGGAAGGAGGGCAAGGGAAGAGGGTGGAGAGTTGTGCAAGATTTCAACCAAACAGGTGGCTTTTTTACTATTACTGCCATGTGGAAATATTTGACATTTGGTCAAGGTGGCCCTTGGCCTCATACACAAAAAGCTTCACCTTGTAGATTGTAGGGGAATGAAAAGTTCCCTCTTTAGTCCATCCTAGTTCATAAGTGGGCTATATATTCCTATAAATGATGATCAGTTTCCTGCGAATAACTGCCAGACCTCAACCTACTATGACTTGGTGGAAATTATGAAATGTCTGAACACTAAACCCAGTGAGGTACTCTGTTCCTGTCCACTCTTAGGGATCTAAAAATCTTGTATACAGGAACAAAAGCCACAGACAAAATACACACAGAATAAAACAGATGCACTAGCATAGAAACCATAAACAAAGTACACATGGACAGACACAGAATAATGTTCCCAGGAAAGCAAAACCAAAAAGAATAGGCTGTTGGGAGCCAACTCCTAGCAGAAAGCGGCTGTCATCTTTGTCGTCATCTTGAGCCATATACCCTGACAAGAGACTTGTTTTCAACAGCCTACAACAGCTGAGCACACTCTGATAAACATCATGTTTTTCCCACATATCTTGCTTTGCTGTTTAGTGCCCCCAGCTGCATGGTGCATGTGGTAAAGAGTCTTCAGCTGTGTTCCCCTGCTTGTGCTTATAAATACCCAGGATTTCCTTTCAATAAACAAGCCTGTGACTTGATCATGAAAGACCCCCGCAAGGGGACCATCACTCATGTCCGGACCTGTATGCACCCAAGGACACACGAGAGACCTTCTTGATGCAATTGCAGAGAAGGTTTAATTGCGAGGGCCCTCGGGTTGGAACATATCTCAGGCAGGAGATAGAGGATCCGACCCAGAACACAGGAAATGGGATATTTATGGGTAGGGGTTGGGGAGAGTGGGAAAATTTGGTGCTGTTACATATGATTGGATATTTCAAACATCAGCAACTTGCAGAAGTGGCTATGTGTGAGCTGGCAGGATGACTAATTATTTTGACCATGAAACCTAGGACTTCTCAGAAACAGGGAGAGAAAACTAAACACCAGATAGCCCATTACTCACTTGGGCTTGTCTGGGCATGTCCTTGCATGCCTTTTCATTTTTTCATAAGTCCCTGGAGGGACTTAATGTTTTTATTATGACTATATTTAATAAGTCGTTGGTGGTCTTCGCTGACCATGAATTTCTGTTATTGTTTCAATGCTGCTTTCAAATTTTGTTCTCACAATCACACACTCTGTCTTGTCTCCATTCTTTGCATCTCTTGCCCCTCCATCCCAACTCTCTTTCTTGCTAGATTCTGTTGTCTGATACCCTTGGACCAGAGCACTTAGACCCCAAGCATGGGACAGAATGGTCCTCAACAATAGGCTGTCTCAGATAATCTTCCTTCCTGTGAATCAAAGGTCTACAGACACACCCAATTCATAAATCAGTTGAAAACTACTAGGTTTTCCAGATGGGGTTCATGAGAGTCCTCCATAGTCCCAGACTGAGCAACCAAAACCAAGTCTGCTCTGTCCCTCTTGGCCTCTAGATTGAACAGAATAAGAAAACACTGTAGTGACAGTTGATAAAAACAAAAAACAAACTTAATGATCAGAAAAGAAAAAATAAAAACAAACAAAAACCTCAACTATTTGGGTCAGAGGTATTCAGCAACTCCCAGATGAGCCCTCATATATAAGGGTCTGCAATTCACTGAAGAATGATACCAAAAACTCAAATGATGTGCAACAACAAAAAGCAGTTATTTTGCAGAGATTCAACATGTAGGGGTCTGCCATACATTGGGCAGGAAGATGGAAGTGTGTGCTTCATAGGGTTAATATAAAACCTGTTAGTGTAGGAGCAGGTGACATTTATGATTCTTTTCCATGACTGGTTGGTTCTATCTGCCGTGCTGTGGGTGACTTTGAGATGGGTCAAGAATCTGGAAGGTTTTGTGGTAGTTTTTTATAAAGAATCATTGCTGATTAACTATTTGGGGCCTGGGCTTGACTTAGACCACACGGTGCACAGTCCCTGGAAGGTCCTGATTTGCTGCTCATGGGTGTAGATTTTATTGGAATTGACTAGTTCTGGGAAACAGAAACACAGGATATGTAGATTTGTAGCTTTAAATACCTGAGAAAATTTTGAAATGTTAGGAAAGAGGTCTGTGTGTCATTTACTAAAATTATACATGGCCACCAAAAAATCTTTATTGATTTTTTTGTAAACATTGACTTCAACTGTAAATAGAATAATATCAGATTCAGGAGTCAAAAAATGCTGATTCAATCTTTGGCTTTTGAAAATACCAATTCAGAATGCAAAACTGTGATATAATCTTTAAAGGCAAGATCAACACCAATAGAGAAATTTATTAGAGATTTAGCTAATTTTGGAGCACAAGTTTGATTTTTTTATTGGCAGGGTGGGAGAGAAAATATTTATTATATCTTACAGGTTATGGCCTGCCATCCAAGTAACCTAGGGAATCAGTGAGAACCTGGAGTCAAAAGCCAACCAGAGACCCTAGAGAAATGTTCCTTACTACTAGATTCCTGGTTGGCAATTAGCAGCTTTTTTTTTTTAAATCTAAAAAGATCACCTACTTATCCCCAGCAAAGCACATCTCTCAGTATGGACATACCTACCAATCTTTCTGAAACAGTTCTACCAACTGAGATTCATACTTTGAAACTTTTGAGATTTGGAGGGCAAATATCTTTTTAAACATCATAAAAGTAAATATATAAATTTCAACATATATGTTTGCTATTGCTATCAATATATTCTGATATGCTAAGTCTTTTTGTTGTTTATATTGTTTTTTTTCTTTTCTCCCCTCCATCTGCTTTTATACCATTTTAATTACTTGCATGTACTAAGGTCAGTTCTAGGTTGAGGAACTAGCAATACAATAGATGCAAATAGGTGCACATGTTTATGGCGCTAATTTCATAGAAATCATTTCTAAATGGTGTTACAAAAAATCAGAATGGCAGACGTTTTAATTGTGGTAAGCCAAGTCATTTGAACATGGATTGTAGGCAAGGCATTGCTAGAAACAATGTTGTTGTGGTGGTTGGTTTGTTCTGTTTTCCTAGAAATGACCCAAAGATAAGACCTCAGCCTTCTGGAATATGCAGAAGGTGGGGCAATGGCTGGCACTAGACTAGTAATTCAGATCAACAAGGATAGGAATCATAACACTTTGACAACAGTTAATACCCTAGGAGGCCTCCTACAACTTTGATTCAAAATCATTCCTCCATTATATGTGTACCCATTTGTCTTAGTTAGTGTTGCTATTGCTATAGTAAATCACTATGTCCAAAAACCAACTTGAGAAGGAAAGGTTTTATTTGTCTTATAATTCCAGATTATAGTCTATCATTGGAGAAAGTTAGGACAGAAACTCAAACAGAAATGGACCAGAGGCAGGAGCTGGTAACTGGCTATGGATGGATGGGGTTTATTGACTTGATTCTATATGGCTCATTCTGCCTGATTTTCTATAGAGCCGAGGCTCACCAGTCCAGGGATGGCACCACCAACAATTAAATTGACTGTCCCAAAATGATCACTAATTGAGAAAATATCCTACAGCTGAATATCATGAAAGCATTTCCTCAAATGAGGCTCCTCTCTTTCTGATGACTCTAGCTTATGTCAAGTTAACAGGAAACTAGCCAGTATACCATTTTTTTTTACATAGATCATTTGGCTCTTTCATATACACATTTTTAGAGACACATACATACATACATACATACATACATACATACACACATACACTATATATACTACAAACCCCAGAGCCAGCTCTTAATTGAAGTAGACCAGCCCAAAACAATATTTAAATGCCATTCATATGTAAACGACACCTGCATCCTTGTAAAAATGAATTTAAAGAGCTGAGAACAAAGAGTACTTAGAAACAGGAAAAAAATCTGAGCTCTATAAATTGAGGATAGTGTAGGAGGGAGCTGAGATATGCCCCAGACTGGGGGAAAGTGTGTGCAGGATGTGTGCATGCTTGAGGGGCTGCTCATTTACTTCCTCCCCATCCTGTCATGTCTACCTCCCTGCTTGTACTTTACAATAAACTACAGATACATCAAGTAACTAAAAAAGCAGGACATTTACACAATGTGTGCGTGTGCATGTGCATGTGTGTGTGAGTTTGTGTGTGTGTGTGTGTGTGTGTGTGTGTGTGTGTGTAGTGGCCTGGGTAGGAAAGAGACCAGACAAAACCAAACAGGGCTTGGAGTGGAGAAGAGAAAAATAGGAAGTAGGGAATATCTGTCCATTTTCCTTATTACCTGTAGTATCTGCAATAGTCTCTAATAATACTAGCATCTAGAGTGTCTATAGGTGACACTTTGGATTGATCATTTAAGGGGTATTATGTCCAAATTCTATCACAAAAGTGAATAAGTTTAGGATCACTCATGTCATGTTCGTGCAGAAGAATCTGGAGATTTTCTAAAAGACATCCCTAGAAAGAGTGAGACAGCATGGACAATACTTTTCCTGTGAATGAAAGAGAGGGCTGGAGGAAGATTGCACTGCACCCCATAGTCATGGGAGACTCCAGGATACAGGTTAGACTGGAGGAAGACAGAAGCTGTTCCCTGTATTTTCACCTCATTCAGTGGGAGTTAGGGGCTTTGCCTAGTGAATCCAGGAGAGACTGGTCAAATGGCATCAGGGTTTTTGTGGAGGCCAGAAGGCAAGGATGAAAAACCAATTTCTAGGAGAGTGATGGCATCCACAAGAAAGAGTCAGAGAAGCACAGGGAGTCACAAAACCCATGAGGACCTAAGGGAGCTGGGGGATGACAGGCAACTCTGAAAGGAAGACAGGAGAAGAGGGTAGGAGGGTGTTCAATAGCCCTATTGTGTCTAAGAACTCATAGATATACATACCTGTTTCCTGAATGCTGGGATTAAAGGCCTGTACTACCAGGCCTGGACCTAAACGTCTATTAATATTTTTACATGATCTTCATAAATCTAGATTGTAGTTTATTCCAGATATTATCAATTTGACCATTGAGAACAGCCATCACTGCTGTCAGGCAGGAAGTTGTCTTTGCAACTAATAGTTTTGGTCACTTGAGATTCAACGTGACCAAATTTCAGTGAACAAATGGGCTTGCTAGTAAGATGAGAGCAAACAGGCAAAGACACAGAGCTTCCTTCTTCCATGTGCTTATATAAGCCTAGAGCAGAAGGTGTAGCCCATTGAAGGTGTGTCTTCTAGTCTCAAGATCTGGATTAAAGGTGTGTGATTTCCTGCCTCAAATCTCAGATTAAAGGTGTGTGTTTTTCTACCTAAAGAGTGTATATTTGAACTGGATCTACCTACTTTAACTTAGGCAAGAAATTAAAAAAAAAAAAAAACATGCCTCCAGTTTTGTATGTTACTTAAGTCCACAGGAAGTCCAGACATGAGGAATAGCCATCACCAGTATACTTACTATCATCAGTCTTTCATAAATCAAGGGATCATGTCAATCTCTGCACAGTTATTGTTTCCCATATGCTTGTTTACAGTGATTCCTGCCATAAAGCTATTCAGGGAAGGGGTGTTTTACTTAACTTGTCAGAAGTCTGGATGTTCACAAAAGTCATGTGAAAGAGCTCCTGTCTATTGGTCAGGAAGCAGAGCCCCAACCCTCTGAAGGTGGCTTTCTTCTTTCTTGTGTGTTACTCCATTTAGACCCACAGAATTTGTGATGACTCCTCCCAATTTGGTTTGTGGTTTTCTAGTTCCCCTCAGAATATCCTCCTTAAAAATACTTTTTCAGAGCCACTTATGGGTGTGGGTTAGGAATATCCTAAATGCTTCTTAATCCAATCTCTTTAGTTGGTATGATTCAGCTTCTCAGTACCTCTTACTGTGTGTTGCCCACTGGTGAGTTCTGTCCTTTTCAGACTTGGACTGCATGCTTGGTCTGCTGGCCCTGAAAAGAGAGAGATTTTGCTGTTTTCCAAGGTCTGTAACATATATTCATGAGCTATCAAAGATTTGAAGTTGATATTGCTGCCCTTATGTAAAAGGAAGTGTAAAATTCTGCCTACATCTCTTATCTCTCGAGTTTGTCTGTCTTAGACCTATAATCTGGCAGACATAAACATAACTATAACAATTCAATCAGATCAGCAACTCCCAGCTCTCCTGTTTGTCTGGCTTCAATGCTGCTCATCCTTCAGGATAAATCAGTTAATTGGTTGTGATTTTTGATTCTTCCTTGGACTTATTGCTAGTATTAGCATCAGGTTCTTTTAAGATCTTGGTGGGAGGAACCACAACCTCAAATCAGAGTCCTCAAAAGACTGGAATCTCATCTTTCACAGTTTCTGGAAACGTATCTAAACTGAAGACGTCCTAACCAGTCTTATCTCCAGAGGTGATCTAGTAGTTTATTTTCTAATGTGTTCATTGTAAAAGAAACTAATATTCATATGTATTTATTGTCACCTCTGAGGCCTTCTGCCTCCACATGTAATTTTTGGCCTAGCACTGGAAGGTTATAGTTTCTATAAAATCTATTCTAGGCCTAGAATATTATTAGCATCTAAGAATTATATCTGAATAAGCTCACTCCCTCATAGTTCTTTATGAGCTCTGGCTTGGTGATCTAAAATTCCTTTCCAGTGTAACTGATTCAATCTGGGTTTTTTTTTACAGTTTTTCCTAACTGCTCTGCTTGACCTCATACTAACTTTGGCAATATATTCTGCTCCTCTGGCTCTTTCTGGTTCTCTGAATCTTTCTGTCTTTCTGCACCCATTGTTCTCTCTTCTACCTGTCTTGGTAAAACTCTCCTGGAAAAACTGCCTCCTCTCTTTCTTTTCTCTCGATACTGTCTTCTTTTTTCCATTTTTTTTATTTAGTTGCATCACAGATGTTGTGCTATCCCAGTCTGCCCTCAGAGTTCTTCAGACCCCCCTACCCCTTTGCCTCAGAGAGGGTGCCCATTGGCACTCCCCCACCCTGAAGCATTAAGTCTCTACCAGGATTAGGCACATCCTTTTCCACTGTGGCCAGACAAGGTAATTGTCTTAGTCAGGGTTTCTATTCCTGCACAAACATGATGACCAAGAAGCAAGTTGGGGAGGAATGGGTTTATTCAGTTTACACTTCCACATTGCTGTTCATCACCAAAGGAAGTCAGGACTGGAACTCATACAAGGCTGGAAGCAGGAGTTTATGCAGAGGCCATGGAGAGATGTTGCTTACTGTCCTGCTTCCCCTGTGTTGTTCATGTTGCTTTCTTATAGAACTCAAGACTACCAGCCCAGGTATGGCACTACCCAAAATGGGCCCTCCCCTTTTGATCACTAATTGAGAAAATTCCTTATAGCTGGATCTCATGGAGGCATTTCCACAGCTGAAGTTCCTTTCTTTGATAACTCCAGCCTGGGTCAAATTGACACACAAAACCAGCCAGTTCAATTGACCCCTTGTCAACCTGACACACAAACACATCACTATTAAGCCTCAACCCTTACTTTCTTATTCATCCCCAAGATCTGAATAACTTTAAAAGTCTCATAGTCTTTGAAAATTCTTACACATTAAAAATTCAATCCCTTTGAAATATCCAATGTGTTTTAAAAATTCAAAGACTTTTTACAATTCAAAGTCTCTTAATTGTGGGCTCCACCAAAATACTTTCTTCAGGAAAGAAATATATCAGGGCACAATCACAATCAAAAGCAAAATAAAACCATAACTGTACAATATGTGGGATCCACTCATGATCTTCTGGGCTTCTCAAAGGGTTTGGGCCACTTCTCCAGCTCTGTCCTTTGTAGCACAGACTTTGTATTCTAGGCTCTAGCTGCCTCAGTCCAATACTTAGCTGTATCTACATCTGTTTCAGTTAGCTGCTAATAAAACCTCTCAGAGGACAGCTTCTAGCTCTCCTATATGTCATGCTCCAAGATTGCTTATCCCTCAGTATTAGATGAATCACTCAATTAATTTTTATTTTTTTATTCCTCTGTTAGACTTATTGCAAACTATAAGCATCAGTGACTCTGTATCTGGGACTTTTGTGGCCTCCATAGGGGGATCCCCTGTTTCAAATCTGACATTTAGGACATTTCTAAACCACACCCTTAAGTGACTTTGAAAAGGGATTTCCAGGGAGGATTTCCTGAGGGGGGACTACAAGGCCATCATCCAAATTGGGAGGAGTCATCACAAGGCTTATAGGTCTAATTGGAATAACACACAGGAAAGAAGAAGGCCACCCTCTGAGTTTTGGGCTCTGTTACCTGCCCACACCATATAGAAACTCTTCCAACTGCCTTCCTTTTTGTGAACAATCAGACTTCTGACAAGTTAAGGAAAATACCTCTTCCCTGATCATGTTTGTAACAGGAATTAGTGTAAAACCAGCACAAGGGTAAATAATAGCTGTGCAGAGATTGACATGATCCCTTCACTTATGGAAGATTGACTACATTAAGCAAAATACACTGGGGATGGCAATTCATATTGCCATCTGGGATATCTCTGGAATTAAGTAAAACTGGAAGGCATCTTTTTATTGGTTAAGGTGAAGTAGATCCACTTATAAGACAGATTTTAATGTAGAAAAACAGACACCTTTACTCTGAGTTTTGTGGCAGGAAACCACACACCTTTAATCCAGATCTTGAGATTAGAAGACACACCTTCAACTGGGCCACACCTTCTGCTCTAGGCCTATATAAGCACATGGAAGATGGAAGCTCTGTGTCTTTGCCTGTTTGCTCTCATCTTACTAGCAAGCCCATTTCTTCATTGGCATTGGAGCCTGCTTCTTCAGAATCACAGCATATACTGAAGAATATCTGAGACTTCAAACCTTGTGGACTAAGTAAGTACTGACTTTAGCCATTGTTGTATTAACTGGACATCAGCCTATAAGTTTTATCTTATATCCACTTTCTATTTATATAGAGGAATTCATTCTATAAGTTCTACAGGACATGACTAATACAATAAACTTGAAACTTGAGTGTATAACATTTTCTAAGCTCATCCAAAGTTCGATATAATAACTATTCTGTTTCATGAAAGAAGAACCAGGATATGTTTTATATAGATTTATATAATAGAATTTATTTAGAGCATGGGAAGAGGAGTTGAGTAGGGACAAAAGGGGAGTAGAGGCAGATAAAGGGGAAGGAGGAGAGAGGATGAGGAGAGGATAGAGAGAAAAAGAAGAGGAGAGGCAGCCCAGGATAATATGCAGAAGAGGAGGGAGGAGGAAGTAGAGAGAAAGAGAAAGTGGTTACAGAGTCAGGGAGCATAAGAGAGTAAGAGAGAATAAGAGAGTGAGCAGGGTCAAAAATCCCCTTTTATAGTGAGTCAGGTGTAACTGGCTATTGCCAGGTAGCACTTTGGTGGAGCATAGAAGGAATGGTAATATTCGTTTATTTTGAATTAATCTAAAATAAATGTAAAAACTAAACAGAGACAATTGTGGAGCAAGAGTAGAGTGGTCATGTTCTTTAGTTAGTTCGTGCTGACATTGGGATGAAATGTCTCTGAGAAATCAAAGAAAAGGCCGGGTGGTGGTGGTGCACGCCTTTAATCCCAGCACTTGGGAGGCAGAGGAGGGCAGATTTCTGAGTTTGAGGCCAGCCTGGTCTACAGAGTGAGTTCCAGGATAGCCAGGGCTACACAGAGAAACCCTGTTTAAAAAAACCTGGATGGGGATGTTGGTCTGTTCTTAGGAGAGTTGGCTATTTCCTTGCTATCCAGGGTTTGTGCAACCATCTGTAGGCACAAGGGGCAGGTCCAGTTGAAGTGTCTGTGTCTGTGAGAATAGATTGGAGCATGTGGGTTGCTTCTGTGGAGCATTCATAGACGTTGATTTTGAGTAAACTCCTGGACCTGACAAGATGCTGAAACATTAAATGTTTGTGTTTGAGTAGTAGTAGTAGTAGTAGTAGTAGTAGCAAATAATATATAGATATGCTATATATATATACAAAATTAATATATATAATATAGATATGCTATATATCTATATCTATATATATATACAAAATTAATATATATAATATAGATATGCTATATATCTATATCTATATATATATACAAAATTAATATATATAATATAGATATGCTATATATCTATATCTATATATATATACAAAATTAATATATATAATATAGATATGCTATATATCTATATCTATATATATATACTAAATTAATATATATAATATAGATATGCTATATATCTATATCTATATATATATACAAAATTAATATATATAATATAGATATGCTATATATCTATATCTATATATATATACAAAATTAATATATATAATATAGATATGCTATATATCTATATCTATATATATATACTAAATTAATATATATAATATAGATATGCTATATATCTATATCTATATATATATACAAAATTAATATATATAATATAGATATGCTATATATCTATATCTATGTATATATACAAAATTAATATATATAATATAGATATGCTATATATCTATATCTATATATATACAAAATTAATATATATAATATAGATATGCTATATATCTATATCTATATATATATACAAAATTAATATATATAATATAGATATGCTATATATCTATATCTATATATATATACAAAATTAATATATATAATATAGATATGCTATATATCTATATCTATATATATATACAAAATTAAGAAAGTTTTTTGAAAAAAATTTTCTTAGGTGTATATTTGAAACCCTTAGGTCTTGGTGGTTGGGTGAGGTGAGTCCCAATCCCACCCTCTAGAAGAGGTCTCATGTGGGAACTTAGGTTATTGATTGGCAGATGTACTTATCCAAATTCAGTCTCTTTGGTCTATGAAAGGTAGATCTGACTGTGTTTGGGGGCTTAGAAGTTTACAAAAGATATTTGTTAACAGCATAAACAGTCTCTAAAATGAGGTTAGGGAAGACAAAAACCTTTGATGGAGCAGAAGGAGCAAGAAGGGCTTTTATTTCTGTTTAGGAGACTGTTTAGGAGACTTTATTTTTATATATAAAATAAAGGAGACTTTGTTTTATATAATATATATATGTGTGTGTGTGTAGTATAATGAGATGGATTTTGAAGTATGTATTGAAAAGAAAATTAGTGGAAACTGGAAAAGTTGACAACCTCATAAATATTCTTTCAAAATGGCATCTCCTTTTTATTTAATTTGTATGAGGTTGGCGAGAAGGCAGAAACCTATGGGTCTTGTTGATGAATGAGAAGTCATTAACAAGAGGGGGAAAGTATTGACCTGATTCCTCTTGTGAAGAACAGAGGGCTGTTCTTCCCACATCTTTGGTGGCTCTTGGTGTCTTTTGGAGAGGAGGGGCAGAGCCTGACTTGGTAGGAGTCCCCCACAATGAGTGTTGGGCCCCCAGGAGCACAGAAGCATATGTGGCAGCTCAACCTGGTGTAATCAGGTCACAAATGGGGCAGGGCAAGAGACCAAGCACTCCCTTGGCTGGGGCGGGGAGTAAGTGGCAGTGCCTGCAGCTATGCTCTGTTTGCCTGCAACTCTGTTCTAGCACTGCATGTTTTGTGCCCCATGGTGTTGGGTTGGGCAGGGAGCAAAAAGCAAGGTGGAAAGTGGAGAGAAGGGCTTAGAGGCAGCCGCAGAGGCAATAGTAGAATCATGTGGGAACACTGTTACTCAGTGGTTATCACACCACAATCTAGGCAGTCTTGTTGCTGTGCCTATATGTGGGAGGAAGAGCAAAGAAATGAAGCATTTAGAAATGGAGGTGGTGGGAAAGAATACTACATAGAAATCTTTCCATTTTTCTGGTTGGCTAGAGAGAGTTGTAAAAGGTTTTTTTTTCCCTAAGTGCACTTAAACAGCAACATAGAGTTATAGATTAGTGTATATTGGGGCCAAATTTAGCCTGTGAATATGGAAGCCGTTAAGAGTGGGTGGCATCCCAGTAAGGAACCTGGGAGTGACTGGGAACACATACCCTTTTGGGGTGAGAATGACAGTTATTAATTACCCCTACCAGCATCCTGAGGATAAGTTAATAACGAAAATGTTAGGTTCAGATCACCATGGGCTCAGGCAGTGGATTGGTATTTGAGCTCAGGCAAGTACCTGAGTGGTCAGTGAAGAGTATGGTTTACCCTGTCCTGGGTTTTCATAGCAGTGAGAAAAGGAAATGACTCAGAGTAGAGGGGAAATCTCACTCAAGGAAAAATGTCCTAAAATGAGGATTCAGCAAGGGGGCCAGTCATAAAGACTGAATGTCTTCATCCACAAGGACTCCACAGGGTTGCTGCTAACTCAACATCCCTTCCTTAGGACCAGGGGATGTTTACACTGACCAGTGTGGGTGAGGGAGCTTACCAATTTGCTGGTGTTTGGATGGATCGGTCTAGAAAGTGATCTGTTGGCTGGAAAGTTCATTTGGCAGCAGGAGACATTAACCTACGAGTATTGAAATCTGAGTCACAACACCAATGATGTGTTTTATAAGAAGAAATCCAGGATGTGTTTGTTAAAGCCAGGCATGGAGAGGGTGGGAATGATCCCTGGTGGACCCATGCTGAGGCATACCTTCCCTCTAAGATACCAGCCATATGACAGGTTTAGTATAGAATAAAGTTTATTTAGGGCACTGGAAAGAGAGTTGAGTAGTGATAAGAAGAGAGGAGAGGCAGAGAAAGACAGGAGAGAAAAGGAGGAGGAGGAGCAGCAGCAGCAGGAAGAAGAGAAGGAGGAGGAAGAGGAAGAGGAAGAGGAGGAAGAGGAAGAGGAGGAAGAAGAAGAGGAGGAGGAGGAGGAAGAGGAGGAAGAGGAAGAGGAGGAGGAGGAGGAAGAGGAGGGGGAGGAGGAGGAGGAGGAGGAGGAGGGACTGGACAGAAACAGGTGGAGATCGAGGGGCAAAGTGGAGGGGAGAAAGGAAGAAACAGATTAGGGCTTCAGAGAGAGGAAGAGGAGAGAGGAAGGGTGTTTGAGGGGTTCAAACAGCCCATTGTCTAAGCCAGGTTTACCTGGCTATTGCCAGGTAACTGGTGGGTGAGGCCTAGATAAAACACTAACAATAACAAAATCTATTCTTTTAAAATTTAAGAGAGAGAGAGAGAGAGAGAGAGAGAGAGAGAGAGAGAGAAACAGAGAGAGAGAGACAGAGACAGAAAGAGACAGAGAGCCCCACAGGGAGCCTGGATTGTTTTTTCTAAAACTAATGTTAAAGTCTAACGGAAAATTTTAGAGAGACATAAGTTTTCAACGTTATAGAAGGGGCAACTTAGGAGAAATTAAAACAAATCTAAAAAGTATCTGTAACTGTATCCTATATGGTAAAGAGTAAATGATTTTTATTTCTTCTTTTCAGGTTCTAGTTTTACATCCAAAGTACCTCAACCAGAAATGTTGGGGCACCTGAAAACCAAGAGGTGGCACCACACACAGCATAGTGAACAGAACTTCTGCTACAGGTGGACCATTAGCAACTTCTCTGGTTTCATTGAGGAAATGGGGGAATGTATTACAAGCCCGACGTTCCCACCAGAGGCCAATGACAAAGTGGCATGGTGTTTGAGAGTATACCCAAACGGGGTTGATGAAGAAAGCGAAGGTTACCTGTCACTTAACCTGATGTTGCTCAGCTGTGAAAACAGCCCAGTTTGGGTAAAGTTTAATGTTTGTATCTTAACTGCCACAGGGGACAAATGCAATAATGCAAGGAGCCCACATATCTATAGTTTACTGCCGCACCAAGCCTTTGAATTAAAAAAGTTCATCCCTCTAGATTTCCTCTTGTCTCAAACCGAATTGCTATTACCAGACGACAGACTTACCCTCCTCTGTGAGATGAGCATGGAACAAGGCTCCTTCAGCATTACTGTACAGAACACAAGACCTCCAATCAATATTCCAAGGTGCACGTTGCCAGATGACCTAGGGGAGCTGTGGGAGAGTTCCCTCTTCACAGACTGCTGCCTGCTAGTAGGTGGCCAAGAATTTAGGGCGCACAAGGCCATCCTAGCAGCTCGCTCTCCAGTTTTCAGAGCCATGTTTGAACATGAAATGAAGGAAAGCCTAACTAGTCAAGTTGAGATCCAAGACCTGCATCCCCAAGTCTTCATGGAGATGATGGACTTTATCTACACTGGGAAGGTGCCACACCTCCACAGCCACTCCATGGCCACTGGTGTGCTGGCAGCTGCTGACAAGTATGGCCTGGAGGGTTTGAAGGTCATGTGTGAAGATGAACTCTGTGGGAACCTCTCTGTGGAGAATGCTGCACACACTCTCATCCTGGCTGACCGTCACAGCACAGAGCAGCTGAAGACTCAGACCCTGGATTTTATTGCACTTCATGCTTCTGAGGTCTCTGAGACCTTGGGGTGGAAGTCAATGGTGGAGTCACATCCCCACTTGGTGGCTGAAGCATTCCACGTCCTGGCTTCTGCAAGAGTGTTTACTGGGCCCTCTTTCTCAAAGGACTTAGTAGTCTTTAAGACCTAATCAGCTATGACCTACACCTGTCTTCCAACAGCAACAACCTGTGTTGTTTCCAGTTAGTCCTGGTTAGACAATAGTATTGCTGGAGCTTTTATCCTGAATCTGGGGGGAGGGCAACATGGTAGCTCAGTACTTACAATAGCTCTAAATATGTTGGAGTGCTGGGTGGGGGAATGGGCAGCACTGGCATCTGGGACACTACTTGACATCTTCCCTATTGATATTCTTGTATGAGTTTTGTTTGATGTCTTGGAATCTGGGATTCAACTTAGGTACTGGCCTGAAGCACAGCCCAAAGGGTTTCTTCAGAGAAACCTATCTGCATTGGACTAAGCAACAAAGATGACCAGGGGCTCAGAGCAATGGAGAAGTAAATCCTGAATGTTTAGTCTTAAGAGAAATGATAGGGAAAGAAAGCTTTAAAAATAAAAAAACCTCAGTTTGGTGATTTGGAATATGCATGGCCCATGGGAAGTGGCACGATTAGGAACTTGGCCATGTTGGAAGAAGTGTTACAGGAATTGTGTCACTGTGGAGGAAGGGCTTTGAAGTAATGTATATGGTCAAGCCCTGGCCAGTGTCACACAGTCTCCTTCTAACTGCCTTCATATCAAGGTGCTCAGTTCCTTCTCCAACACCATGTGAACTTTGACACTATCATGCTTTCTGGAATGATGATAATGGACTGTACCTCTGAAACTGTATGCCAGCCCAAATTAAATGTCTTTTTAAAAGTTACCTTGGTCATGGTGTCTCTTCACAGCAATGAAACCCTGACTAAGTCACTTAGATTTGGGAAACTAGAAAGAAAATTCAACTTGAAAAATCAATTGTCACTTTCTTTGAGAACCCTTGAGAAGTTTCCAGCATAAACAGGAGAGTTCTCAACCATCTGTAACTGGTGATCCAGAGGATCTGAGGCCTTCTTCTGGTCTCCATAGCTATGATGGTTTGGATATGTTTGGTCCAGGAAGTGTACCTTGAGGTGTGGCCTTGTTGGAGTAGGTATTGCCTTGTTGGAGGAAGTGTGTCATTGTGAGCATGGGCTTTAAGCTCATTTTAGCTCCCTGTAAGCCAGTATTCTCCTGGGAGATTTCAGATGAAGGTGTAGAACTCTCTGTTCCTCCTGTACCATGCTTGCTTGGAGGTTGCCATGTTCCAGCCTTGATGATAATGGACTGAACTTCTGAACCTGTAAGCCAGCCCCAATTAAATGCTGCCATATAGAAGTTTCCTTAGTCAAGGTGTCTGATAACAGCAGTAAAACCCTAAGACAATGGCCAAAACCAGCTCTTTAGACAAAACTATATCCTAATAAAATCTGATATGAATAAAAAAGTTGGAATGTGTTTATGGAATCCTTTCATGGATTGCCTTGGTGTTTGTATTTTGATGCTAATCCTATCCCGGAGGAAGAGCAGGTCTCTTACTCAGATGATTCTATGTGAACCTGCTCCCCATTTTAACTGGTCACATAAAGACTAGAGCCTGTGATTGGGCAGTGGAAGGGAAAGGCAGGGCAAGAGGTTTTAGAGAAGGAGAGAGGAAGAAAGAAAAGGAAGATTAGAAGGAGGAACAGAGAAAGAGGAAATGGAGGAAGAGGAGGTGGAAGATGGAGCAGAACTACATAGCATAGAGGAGCCACAAGTAGTAAGGATCTCATAGCTTGGGAATAGAGTGGTGTATTGGGACATCTGCCCAATCTAGGCATGCAGGTGATAAATATAACTGAGTTGTGTGTTCTTTGCATGGGCATATTGAGGTGGGAGATTCACCAATACAAATCTGGCTGGTATTAAATGTTAAGGCTGTCTGGTGTTTTCCATTTGTGAAGATTTATGTGGGCAAGAGAGAGGGCAAAACTGTGGTAGGGTCATTGATGGTCTGCAGAACAGCACCGGGGATGGTGGAATATGTATGACATGTAGAACAAGAGTACTAGCTCCAGGTATTCATGGAAGAACGTGTTTGGGTGCCTTAGCAAGTCAGCAGAGGGAACCAGGG
This sequence comes from Arvicanthis niloticus, assembly GCF_011762505.2. Lineage (NCBI taxonomy): Eukaryota > Metazoa > Chordata > Mammalia > Rodentia > Muridae > Arvicanthis > Arvicanthis niloticus. Next base: position 197,539 of record NW_023046322.1, on the reverse strand, counting down.
CCAGATGGCCATCTGCACAGGGCAAGGAGAAAGGGTGGCTATGGATTCCAGAGCATAACCGGAGCTATCATAGATTTTTAAAATTATAAAGCAAAAGATTTCAGTGCTTTTTGCCTTCATAGGAGTCAATTTTCGTTCATCTAGCTCTTGATCTGGATGACTGGGGAACAGGGTCTCGGGAGACAATGACTACAGCAGGTATCAAAGTCAGCTAGTTTAGTGAAATAACGGGACTAGCTTATATAGCTGGAGTTGGGGTGGGGCATTTGTGGGAGGAAAGTAAAAAGGGAAGAAGTGCAGCAGTGGGGATAGGGGCCTTCCAAAGTTATCAGCTAGATTAGTAGACTGCTGATCCCATGATTCCTGAGAAGCCAGTTCTCTGTCAAGGAAATAGAACACATACTGCCTTTATCATGACTTGTCTTTGTCTCTATGCAGCTGAGTAGGCACAAGCCTGATTTGGGTAGGGAGTGGCTTCATTCCTGCTGAGCTCTTGTGAGCCCCTTACACCCCACCATGTCATGCCCCACCCCAAGGTCCGGGATATGGGTAATGCTCTACTGTCCATTATCTGGCTTGGGAACTGAAAATACAGCATGGAATTGGTATAAAAAGAGACTTGTTGCTCAGTGGAATCAAACTGAAGACTCAGACATTAACCCACAGAAGTATCAGGAATTAATTTTTGGTTTAGGAGAGTAACAGTGCCAGCCAACCAGAGCTCCCCAGGGTCTAAACCACCAGCCTGGGAGCAGAAAGGGAGGCACCCATGAGTTCAGCTGTTTCAGTACTGTTGAAACTGGATGGCTGTATGTAGAAAAATGCAAATATATCCAAACCTATTACCCTGTACAAACTCAATTTCAACAGGATCAAAGACCTCAACATAAAACCACGTATACTGAAAAAAAGAAAGTAGAGAATAGCCTTGAATTCATTAGCATTGGAGAAGTCTTTCTGAACAGAACATTGATAATGTAACCACTAAGATCAACAATTAGTAAGTGAGACCTTATGAGACTGAAAAACTGTAAGGCAGAGGATAATGTCATTTGGACAAAGCAGCAGCTTACAAAATGAGAAAAGATTTTACCAATTCCACATCTGAGTGAGGGCTAATATAATAACTATATTTTGTTTAAATTAAGAAACTTGATGATAGGTTATTTCTTCGCTGGTGAAGTGAGCCAATCCAAGCCAGATTAGAATTATACTAAAGGCAGGCTTATTGGGAAGCTGCTCTGAGGCTGGCAAGTTCACTGGCACAAAGGAAGAAGGCCAAGGAAATAGACATGGACGTGAGTGGTAGGGAGAGAGAAAGGGTGGATGTGGCAAGAGGTGGAAGTGAAAGATATATATATATATATATATATATATATATATATATATGTCTGAATTATATAGGAATGACCCTCTCGGGGGACAGCCTAGCCTGTGGGCTGGTAAATTCAAGGTTGGGGGCAGTGTATGCCAGGTAGGGATTGAGGGATGCTCCAAGAACCTAGAGTCCTGGTCTGTTTTGATATGTAAAATATGCACATCAGTCCCTTTTCCCAGGATCTGAAACCAAACCCTTGATGTAAAAAAAAAAAAAAAAAAAAAATCCAAGTAACCCAATTAAAATGGGTACAGATATAGAGAATTCACAATAAAGAAAATTCAAATGTCTAAGAATCACTTAAAGAAATGTTCAAAATTGTTAGTCATCAAAGAAATGTAAATCAAAACTACTTTGAGATCCCACCTTATGTCTGACAGAATGGCCAGTGTCTGTACAACAAGGGACAGCTCACACTAGCAAAGATGTGCACCCAGGAGAACAGCCCTCCATTGCTACAAGGGATGCAAACTCTCATAGCCACTATCTAAATGACTATGGTGATTGCTCAGAGAGTTAAAAATCAATTTACCCCAAGATCTGCCAATACCACCATTGGGTATATACACAAAGAATGCTTCTTTCTCCCACAGGGACACTTGGTCAACCACTGTGGAATACATATCAAGAAATACTATCACATCCAACAGGACTCAAGATATTCCACACTTCTCTTGTTCTTTTTTTATCAGTTGGTGTTGTTGATAATCTACCCTGGGCACCAACCAATCTGTGCAGGGTGAGATTCTTAGATGATGTTCGTTAGTTGGCAGGGAACTGAATTCACTCATCAGTAAAGAACTAAAACACTTTAAGTCAGTCAATTCTGCTAAGGCCAATCCTTTAAATGCAGTTGTTTGTTTTGTTTAGTGCATTTAATAACTAGGATCTACAGGTATAAAAGCCTAGATTTTTAATAAAATGCCCTTTGTCCCCACTAGAAAAATTGTATGGGTATTGGCATTTACCTATTCATTATATTAGGGAAGCTAAAAACTAGTCTACTGCCTCTGTCATGTACTACCACATTAACAGAAGGCAAGCCCTGCTGAAGTTGCATGAAGTCAGAAACTCAAATTTTACTATTAGTCTTCAACCCCCCCCCCATTAAAAGTCTGTGGATCAGAAAGCTTTTATGTACTTTTCCCAGAAAACAAAGAGAACTTTGGTCAAACTCAATTCTTAAAGAGCCATCATATTTGCTTTTAAGTAGGTAAAATAGTAAACTATAACTAGACACAATTTTCTTTAAATTCTGAAATTTATACTGGAAAAATAAACCTATTTCTTATAAACTTCTAAACAACACATCAAAGAAAAGATGCCTAAAGCAGTAGCTTTATTTGACACTGTATTCCTAGAATTAGTTTTTAAGATTTTGTAACAGGATAAATGTCTTGAAAGCATTCCCCTTTCCCTGTTCTAAAGTATTCCCAGTTACCCTCACCTACCTAGGCCCTTGAACCTCTGTTTTTCCACTCAGCCTTGCTTTATTGCATGTCCCCTGATTATTTAGCCCTATAAACTAACTCTACATTACAATCTATAGTCCAACTTTTTCTAGATTATATAGTAACAGCTGAGGAAGGTATTATACCTGAGCCAATATATCCACATCTTTACTAAAGAATGAGGACTCCAGTTGTGGTGAGACAGCCACTAGGCAACAATTGCCACTTTTCTTCTACAGACAAATTACTGTTCAGAAAAGGACACACTTGCAGGATAGTCGACTGATTATATCTGCCTAGACAGAGTAATCAGCCGTTAATAATTCTGCAGCACTAAGGTCTGTCAGAAGATCCTGAGCCAGAAGGCAGAAGAACAGATGCTCCAATGTTTTGAAGTAGAGCGTGTGTCCAGGTGTTCAGAGGTCTCTATAAATTGGCTAAGTTTTAGAAACTACGATTTGTGCTTCCCACAATTATAGTTAACTCAGTCATTCTGAATTTCTGATGGGGTTGAAAAATAACTAAATTTCTAACTGTAAAGGAAGGCTACTTCTGTTTTTCAAAGCATTAAAGAACACCAAATCATACACTAACACTAATTACACTGACCATTTCCGGAGCACAGGATAACAAGATCCCAAGCACTAGGACCTACTTCTTGAAGAGTTCAAATTGTAATCCTTTAGTTTCTTTTATTTATTTTGTGGTACTAACTACAAAGCCCTTTTTACTTTGAACTCAACTTATTAAAGGGGTAGACAATGATTTGATTAACAGCACAAAATAAGATTAGCCAAACTGAACAATTTATCGCTGGTCTTACACTCATGGTTTTATCCTCATGTAGAATTTGCACTGTCCCTACAAATGGCAGGTATCAACACTTAAAGGGAATCAAGAAGGCAATCATGTTTGGTAGCAAACTTTCATTTAAATCTTACATAACTCAACCTTTATAAGAAGCCAACATAATTGAAAAATTGGGTTCTCCCTCTAAAGCCTGCACTACCCAAAGCTTGAACAGTTAATTTAAAAATAAGCAAAACAAAATGGAACCCTGCAGCAGATCCTGCTGCAATACTTTAAAAAAATATAAATGAGCTTAATCTTTTTTAAAAGTTATTTTAGCTCAAAGGCTACAAAATCAAAATTATCTTAATTCTACAAAGAGAGAGGGCTTCATACCACCATTTTAGAACCTCATCTTTTTCTCATTAAATTTGGCCACAAATCAAATTCCTTGTTCTCCTTTCAGGAAATCCTCTTGAAGAAGAGGCAGAGTACAAACTCGGAAGAGTAACTGCCTAAACAAGTAGGAAAGTGCTCTGTTATAGTGTGCAAAACCCTAGAGTTCAGGGTTAATCTCTGGAACTTGATCTGGACCTTGAGCGAGTTCTAGAAGTGGACCTTGACGTTCTTTGGTAGAGGGGATACAGAACAAATCTTTGAGGGTGGAGCAGGCAGAGGCAAATTGGATCAAGACAGTCTCCGGGATCTGGACTTTGAGTTTATGGATCCCTTTCCATTTCCTTTGGGGGACAGAGAAGGTGATCTACCTAGTGACTTCTCATACTTATCCTTAGATCTGCTTCTTGAGTGTGAATGGGAACCCCGATCAGACTTGGGCTTAGATTTGCTCTTTGATCTGGATTTCCTGCCTTTTGAGCAAGTTTGGGATTGACCTTTGCTCCAAGACCTAGGTCGGGAGGGACTTTTTGAGATATTTCGAGATCTACTGCAGCTGCTTCTGCGACTCCTACTCTGAGATCTTCTACACCGTGATCTGAGTCTACTTCCAGAGTGAGTGCCTTTGGCTTGTCCCTGGCTTATCTTCAATAAGCCTAGTATTTCTGCCACTTATTTCTGTGCCATCCAGTTTATCCAAAGCACGCTTCATGTCAGAGAAGGATCTAACTTCAATTACAACCTCAGTTGTTTGTTCTGTGTGAGCATCTGCATAAGTCACTTCTGCTTGCCGCATGAAATTCTTTAAGTCTTGCCAACTGCAAAGACTAGACAGATTTTCTACAATAAGCCTGTATTCTGTACGAACAGTTGGTCCATATTTGTCTTTGCCAGAAGTTCTCTGACTACTGTATCCACCTCCACCACTGCAGCTTCTGTAGTGGTTGTCATCTCAATCCTGGCGCAGGTCCTAAGCATGCTCTATGATCATGCCACTCTCTTACTGTTCAGCTCCTAAACGGCTGTGTCGAAGAGACAGCCGTAGCCACTGAAAAAGAGCTGAATGTTTTTCTAGCTGAAGTTGTAGCTCAGGCATCCTATGTAGACTAACCGCATGGCAGGGGGGTGTTCTCTCTGAGGCTAGATGAGGTGTGGTGTATGTGTGTGTGTGTGTGGGGGGGAGCGCGGGGAGCATGGCAAGGCTTCTTGTAAGTGAGGGGATGGCGAAGGCTGGAACTCACCACTCCCACCACAGCTGCTGGCTAGTCAGCCACACAATGGTGAGCATGCACTCTCTGGCCTATGCTATCTGTTGTAGACATTTTAAGATATAACCAAATAGACTTTAACTAAAAACTAATCAGAAAAGATAGGTAGGTAAAGCCAGGACATACTCATCAAAGGAAAAAGGCCCCAAGCTGACATTTCAGTTCTTACCATGTATGCACCAAATCAAAGGCACCTAAGTTTGCAAGGGAAACGCTACTCCAGTTTAAATTGCATGGTGGTCCTCAGACACTGATAGTGACAGACAGATCTCAATGTGGTTCATTAGTGCTCTCTTTCATTTCATGTTCAAACATGGCTCTGATAACTGGAGAACAAGCTGCTAGGATGGCCTTGTGAGCCCTAAATTCATGGCCACCTACCAATAGGCAGCAGTCTGTGAACAGGGAATTCTCCCACAGGTCCCCTAGGTCATCTGTCAACACATGCCTTGGATCCTGGATTGCAGTTGTCATGTTCTATCCAGGAATGCTGAAGAAGGCTTCTACTATGTCCACCTTGCAGCAGAGGGTGAGCTGGTCTTCAGGGAGAAGGCAATATCGATGAGAGAGGAGAAAATCTCAAAGGATGAACTTTTTAACTCCCCAGTGTTGGTTTTTCAGAAAGCTTACCACAGTGGGTCTCTTCATACTCTGATATTTCTCTCCTTGGGCATTTATTATCCACACCTGGAACTTTGCCCAAACTGGGATCTCTGGACAGCTGAGCAACACCAGGTAAACTGACAGGTAATCTTTTCTTTCTTTGTCACCCCTGTTTGGAAGTACTCTCAAACACCATGCTACTTTGTCTTTGTACTCTATTGAGAACACTGGACTTGTAATCCTTTTCTAAATTCCCTCCACGCAAAATGAAAAGTTAATAATGGTCCATTTGTAGCAGAATTTCTGAACAGTGATATGGGGGTAGCCCCAGGTTGTGTCTTTCAGATCCCCTGACATTTCTGCTGGAGTTATTTCTGTGGTTAAATTTGATCTGAGAAGAAGTACAAGTTACTTACTCTTCACCCTGTAGGATACAATTATAGATACTGCTTAGATTTTTGTTTCAGTTTCTCCTAAACAGGCCATTCTATGGTACTCTTTTCTATGCAATTTTTGCTCTAGGCTTCAATATTTGTTTTACAGGAAACAATACAGATCCATAGTCACTGTAAATCTCTCTCCCTCTCCTCTCTCTCTCTCTCTCTCTCTCTCTCTCTCTCTCTCTCTCTCTCTCTCTCTCTCTCTCTCCTTCCCTCCCTCCCTCCCTTCTTCCCAACATTAGAAGAGTTTGGAAAAATTTGTACATTCTCATTTCAGGTGTGTGTTGGGAGCCAACTTCTAGGAGAAAGTTGCTATCATCTTTGCAGCCATCTGAAGCCACATACCTGGAGAAGAAACTTGTTTTTCAACAGCCCACAACAGCTGAGCACATGCTGATAAATATCTTGTTTTTCCCACATATCTTGTTTTGCTGTTTAGTGCCCCAGCCACAAGGTGCAAATGTTATCCATGCCTGCAAGGCCCACTGTGCACATGCTATCCATGCTATCCACACCTGTAAGTTGCACACAGTATCCACACCTGCAAGGTGCACGTGGTATCCACGCCTACAAAGCACATGGCAAAAGCATATAAATACCCAGATTTCCCTTCAATAATGGAGACATGATCAGATCCTCTGTCTTGTCTCCATTCTTGGAGTCTCTTCCCCTTCATCCCCACTCTCTCTCTTGCTAGACCCTGACCTGAGGACTGGAGCAGCAGCTTGGGCTGTGACAGGTGTGTTGTATTAGTCAGGGTCCTGTAGAAAATGTACACAATCAATTTCTCTACATAAAGAGAAGGTGGTGTATGAGAAAAACCTGTAGGATGAGATCCAGCTAATATAACAATGGCTAAAGCTTGCAATTATTCCACGACATTTGATGAACCAAGGATTCTTCAGTATATAGAGTAATTCTGAAGAAGTAGGTTCTAATGCCAAGGAGAAGTGGACTTGTTACTAAGATGAGAGCAAACAGGAAAACACACAAAGCTTCCTTCTTCTATGTTCTTATATAGACCACCAGCAGAAGGTGTGGCCAAGTTAAGGGTGTGTCTTCTAGTCTCAAGATCTGGATTAAAGGTGTGTGTTTTCCTGCCTCAAGACTCTGATTAAAGCTCTGTGTTTTTCTACTCAAAGAGTCTGTATTTGAACTGGATCTATCTACTTCAACTTAAGCAAAATAATTTTAAAAGGCATGCTCTCCAGTCTTGTACATTACTTAAGTTCACAAGTAGTCCAGAGAGGAAGAATAGCCATCACCAGTGTACTTTGCTTACTGGGGTCAATCTTCCATAAATGAAAGGATCATGTCAATCTCTGAATAGCTATTATTTACCCATCTGCTGGTCTTACATGGATACCTGACATAAACATGATCAGGGAAGTGGTATTTTCCTTAACTTGTCAGAAGTCTGAGTGTTCACAAAATGGAAGGCATGTGGAAGAGCTCCTATATGGTGGGCAGGAAACAGAACCCCAACCCTCTGAAGACAGCTTTCTTCTTTCTAGTGTGTTACTCAGATCACACCCACAGACCTTGTGGTGACCCCTCCCAATTTGGTTTATGGTCTAGTACTTCCCCTCAGGAAATTCTCCTTAGACTTCCTTTTTCCTAGCCACTTAAGGAATATCCTAAATGGTTCTTAATTCAATCACTTTAATTGGCAGGATTCAGCTTATCAATGCCTCATAATCTGCATCCTCCACTGGTGAGTTCTGTCCTCTTCAGACTTGGAACTGCCATACTTTTTCTGCCTTTCCTGACAAGGGAGAGATTTTGCTGTTTTCTAAGGGCTGCAGCATATATTCAAGAGATATCAAACATTAGGGTCTATTAATACTGCCCTTATGTAAAGTGAGGTGAAAACTCTGCCTACATCTCTCATGTCTCCAGTTCTTCAAGTCTTAGACAAACAATTTAAAGGACACAGAAATAACTGCAGTGATTCAATCAGCTCAGCCACCCCCCCCAGCTCCCCTGTTTGTCTGACTCCAATGTGCTGATCCCTCAGGATAAATCAATCAATTGGCTCTGATTTTTGATCCCTCCTGCAGACTTATTTCTAGTATTCACATCAGCGACTCTTCATCAAGTTCTTTTTTAACACTTAACACTTTAATTCCTCTTTGCTTCAGCACACATAAAAATGTCACATCTATAACAAGATTATCATACATTTTCTTTTTTTTTATTAGCTATTATATTTACAATTCATATTTTATCCCCCTTACCCCATTTCCCCACCATCCAGGAACCTCCTATCCCATTCTTCCTCCTCCTGCTTCTATGAAGATGTGCCTCCACCTACCCACAACTCCGATCTCCCCACCCTCAAATTCTCCCCCACACTCCATATTCAGCCTTCATGGGACCAAGGATCTCCTCTCCCACCTATGCCCAACAAGGCCATCCTCCTCTACATATACAGATGGAGTCATAGGTCCTACCCTATGTGCTCCCAGGCTGGTGGTTTAGACCCTGGGGAGCTCTGGTTGGTTGGTATTGTTGTTCTCCTCATGGGGCCACCAACCATTTCAGCACCTTCAGTCTTCTCTCTAACTTCTCCATTGAGAAATCTTTGATCAGATCAGTGGTTAGCTGTGAGCATCTATCTCTGGATATGTCAGATTTGGCAGATCTCTAAGGAGACAGCTATATCAGGCTCCTGTCAGCAGGCACTTCCTAACATCCACATCAGTGTCTATCTTTGATGACTACACATGGAATAAATACCCAGGTGGAATGGTCTCCAGAAAGCCCTTCCTTCAGTTTCTGTCCCACATTTTGTCTCCATATTTGCTCCCTTGAGTATTTTGTTACTCCTTCTAAATAGGACCACAGCATCCACACTTGGTCTTCCTTCTTCATGAGCTCATGTGGTCTGTGAGTTGAATCTTGGCTATTTCAAGTTTTGGGGCTAATATCTGCTTATCAGTGAGTAAATACCATGTGTGTTCTTTTGTGATTGGGTTACCTCACTCAGGATGATATTTTCTAGTTCCATCCATTTCTCGAATTCATTATTTTTAATAGCTGAGTAATACTCCATTGTGTAAATGTACCACATTTTTTTGTATCTATTCTGCTGTTGAAGGGCATCTGGGTATTTTCCAGCTTCTGGCTATTATAAATAAGGCTGCTATGAACATAGGGGAGCATGTGTCCTTGTTACATGTTGGAGCCCCTTCTGGGTATATGACCAGGAGTGGTATAGCTGGGTCCTCAGGTAATGCTATGTCCAGTTTTCTGAGGAACCCCCAGACTGATTTCCAGAGTGGTTGTACCAGCTTGCAATCCCACCAACAATGGAGGAGTGTTTCTCTTTCTCCACATCCTCACCAGTATCTACTATCACCTGAGTGTTTGATCTTAGCCATTCTGACTGGTGTGAGGTGGTATCTCAGGGTTGTTTTGATTTGCATTTCCCTGATGACTAAGGATGTTGAGCATTTCTTAAGGTGCTTCTCAGCCTTTCGAGTTTCCTCAGTTGAGAATTCTTTGTTTAGCTCTGTACCCCAAGCATGCAGTCTAAGTCTGAAAAGCACAGAACTCACCAGTAGAGAATGCAGTGTAAGAGGTATTGAGAAGCTGAATCCTGCCAATTAAAGTGATGAACTGAGAAGCATTTAGGATATTCCAGAGTCACACCATTAAGTGGCTCTTAAAAAGGATTTCTAAGGAGGCTTTTCTGAGGGGAAGTACTAGACCACCAACCAAATGGGGAGGAGTCAAAACAAGGTCTGTGGGTCTAAATGTAATAACATACAAGAAAAAAGAAAGCCCATTTCAGAGGCTCTGGCATCTGCTTCCTTGTCCACCATATAGGAGCTCTTCAACCTGTCCTCCATCTTGTGAACACTCAGATTTCTGACCAGTTAAGGGAAACACACATTCCCTGATCATGTTTATGGCAGGAATCAATGTAAGACCAGCACAAGGGTAAGCAATAGCTGTACAGAGATTGACATGATCCCTGTATTTATGAAACGTTGACCCCAGTGTGCAAAGTACCCTGGTGATGGCTATTCTTCCTGTCTGTATTACCTGTGGCCTTTAGTAACATAAAGAACTGGAGGGCTCATCTTTTAAATTTTTTTTTTTTTTTTGCTTAAATTGAAGTAGATAGATCCCGATCAAATAGAGAAAAACACACACCTTTAATCTAACTCTTGAGGCAGGAAACACACACCTTTAATCCAGATATGGAGACTAGAAGACACAGCCTTAAGTGGGCCACACCTTCTGTTGGAGGCCTATATAAGCACATAGATGAGGGAAATTTGGTGTCTCTGAATGCTCCCTCTCATCTTCCTAGCAAACCCATTTCTTCACTGACATTAGGTCCGAATTCTTCAGACTTCCAGTATATACTGAAGAACTCCTGAGACTTCAAACCTCGTGGACTAAGTAAGTACTGGTTTTAGCCTTGTTATATTAGCTGGACCTCATCTGTAGGTTATTTTCATATATCCTCTTTCTATTTATATAGAGAAATTCATTTTGTATGTTCTCTACAGGACCCTGACTAATACAGCACACTTAAAATAAGAGTGTATAAAAATTTCCAAACTCTTCCAAAGTTGAATAGAATAGCCAAAACTAGTTATCATTGACCTAAGATTCAATAATCAAACACGAGCGAGCAAGGGGGGGGGGGCTGAGAGAGAAGGGGAGAAGGAGAGAGAATGAATTTAGGACAAATTGAAACTAAAATTTAAAGTGTATCTATAATTGTATCCAAGAGGATGAAGGGTAAATAACATATAGTTCTTTTCAGATCAACTTTAAAACCCAAACTACCTCCAGCAGAGATGTCAGGGGATCTGGAAGCCACGAGCTGGGGCTCCACACATATCAGTGTTCAGAAATTCTGCTATGAGTGGACCATTAGCAACTTTTCATTTTGCATGGGGGGAATTAGGAACAGGATTACAAGCCCAGTGTTCTCATTAAAGGCCAATGAGGAAGTGAATTGGTGTTTGAGAGTATACCCAAATGGTGTTGATGAAGAAAGCAAAGATTACCTGTCAGTTTTCCTGGTGATGCTCAGCCATCCAGAGAGCCCAGTTTGGGCAAAGTTCGACTTCTGGATCGTAAATTGCCAAGGAGAGAAATTTCAATGTATGAAGAGCCCCAAGGTTGTAAGCTTTCTGCAACACCAACAAAGGGGATTCAAAAAGTTTATCCTTCAAGATCCCCTCCTCTGCAATCCAAATTGGCTTCTCCCTGAAGACCAGCTCACCCTCTGCTGCAAGGTGAGCATAGTAGGAGATTTCTTTAGTATACCTGGACAGAACATGAAACCTGCAATCAAGGAAGGATTCAAGGCACAGGTTGAAAGATGACCTAGGAGAGCTGTGGGAGAAGTCCCTCTTCACAGACTGCTGCCTGGTGGTAGGTGGCCATGAATTCAGGGCTCACAAGGCCATCCTAGCAGCTCGTTCTCCAGTTTTCAGAGCCATGTTTGAACATGAAATGAAGGAAAGCCTAACGAATCAAGTTGAGATCCAAGACATGGATCCCCAAGTCTTCAAGGAGATGATGAGCTTCATTTACACTGGGAAGATGCCACAACTCCACAGCTACTCCATGGCCATTGGTGTGCTGGCAGCTGCTGACGAGTATGGTCTGGAGGGCTTGATGGCCATGTGTGAAGATGCCCTCTACAGGAATCTGTCTGTGGAGAATGCTGCAAACACTCTCATCCTGGCTGACCTCCACAGCATAGAGCAACTGAAGGCTCAGGCCCTGGATTTCATTTCAGTCCATGCTTCTGAGGTCTCTGAGACCTCAGGGTGGAAGTCAATGGTGGAGTCACAACCCCACTTGGTGGCTGAAGCGTTCCACTCCCTGGCTTCTGCACACTGTTCTTTCTTGGAGCCTAAAGTCCTCTCAGGAGCTAGCCAGCTATGACCTACATCTCTCTTCCAACATCAACAACCAGTGAGGTTACCAATGACTTCTGGTTAGAGAATGGTATTTTGGAAGCATTTATAATGAATCAGGAAAGGCACCATGGTGGCTCAGGATCTGAAACAGCTGTAGTATGTTAGAATGGCTGGTGGGGGGAGGGCAGCACTGCTGTGTGGGACACCCAACCTGACATCTACCCTGTTGATGTTCTTTATGGTTTTTGTCAGATGACTGGGGCCAGAGAAAAGGAGAAATCAAACATGAGTGTTTACTCATCAGAGAAGGAAAGACAATGAAGACTTTCTTTTTAAAGACTCAGTTTGTAGGAACTCAGCTGCAAAAAAATTACCACTCACTCAAAGAACTCTAAGTAACAAGCACACACAGGGGAGTTTTCAACCACCTGTAAGTGGTGATTCAGAGGATCTGAGACCCTCTTCTGGTCCCTATGGCCACAAACAACTCTGTAGATAAAACCTTAACCAAATAAAATATAATATGAATAAAACTTTTCAAATCAGTCTGTGCTTTCTGGAGATGTTTATGTTCAGAGTAGTCACGTGTAGTCCAATCAGCCAAGCTCAGCTGTGGGTGTTTGTGCAGCCCCCTCACTGTCCTTCCAGTATTAGAAACACCTGGTTTCTTTCTTGGAGTTTAATGTTGGCAAATGAGAACTCCACCATCATGCTCTTATGACAACTGAGAAGAGCAGGCCAAAGTTGGGGGAGGGGGATCCTACTCCTTCTGGGAGAGAAGTGTTTGTGGCTCAAGGCATGCAAAAATCTTTTATGTGTTTTTATATTAGTAGGTATTGATTCATTATAGATTCATACTTCCTAGGCCAATGGTTCTCTAACTTCCTAATGCTGTGCCCCCTTAATACAGTTCTCCATGTTGTGGCCAATGAATCATTAAATTACTTTGTGGTTACTTCATAACTGTAATGTTGCTACTGTTAGGAATCATGCTGTGAATAGCTTATATTCTTCCCATATCCTGTGGATCCCACAGATCTTTCCCTTCTAACCTCCCTCCCCCCACTCTTTGCTCTGTCACAGCCTTCATGCCAGGACTGCACCTTCCCTAACACCTAACAAAGTGCTACTCTTTCTATGGTATCAGAAGGCTAAAGGCATATCCACACCTCTCTCTTTGCTCCCCCACTTACTATTTCCCCTTCTCATTTCCAGCTTTATAGCAGGAAATCTGCTGTGCTTTTGTTTCCTGTAATGCACCAACTCCAATGGACCACAAAAACTTCTCCCCCAACATCCCTTACCCCAACTCAGCCATTACCCAGCCTCCACCCCCAGCAGGCATTCCTTTCTGCCTGCCTACATCTGCTGCAAGTCCCACACACAATTCATTTTTAAGCTCCCTCCTCCTAACTCCTTGCTGAATTTGAGCCCCTAACTCCAGCTTGTACTCACTGACAACTCAGAAAAATACTGACAGGTAAGAATAGAAACTTCCTGTATGTCTTCCCCTCTCCTTCGGTTTTTGGAGAACCACAACTACCAATCTAATTCTCAATTCTATTGCAAACCTTTTGTGTAACCTGCTTTCACTGTCTCCCCGAATTCCAAGGAGACCAAATAAGCAGATTCTGGTGCAGTCTCCTCCCTCCTGTGAACCCCATCATACTTCTAACCTATCCCCATTCCTATGTGTCATCTCCCTATACCCAGAAACCTTGAACCCCCAGTGGCCAGAACTATTAGGTCCAAAGAAAAGTTCCTGCCTGACAGCAGTGATGATTGGTCTCAATTGTCAACTTGACAATATCTGGAATGAACTACAATCCAAATTTATAAAGCTCTTGTAAAAATGTAAGGAGAGGTTTCAACCCATGCCTGGTATTACATGCCTTTAATCTCAGCATTCAGGACAAAGAGGCATTCAGAACTATGATTTCAAGGTCATTTTACAAAACAATTTTTAAGCCAGCTAAGCCTAGGCAGTGAAAGATGTAATAGAACCAAGGGGTCATGTTCCAGACCCAGCAAGCAGCAGCAGTGGGCAGCTTGGGCTATGTCACTCTAGGTTAGAGTTGCCTTTCGATCAAGATGTAGAGCTGTTAGCATGCAGCACCAAGCCTCCCTGCAAGATTAAATGATTCCCACCATGATGATAATAGACTGAACCTCCAAAATGGCAAGCCAGCTCCAGCTAAATGTTTGTCTGTATAAGAGTTGCTTTGGCCATGATGTCTCTTCACAGCCAAAAAAACTCTAAGACAACATACAGCAATCACACTCTTCAAAAATCCAGAGGGAAAATAGAAGACAAGGAGCAGAACTGCTACCCAACATACACAAATGTAGAGACTAGGATATAAATATTTTACCATTGCAATTCCAGTATCTTAGATTCTAGCATATACAACACAATCGATAACAACCAGGGCATTATGTCTACTCTAGAGCCTAGCTATCCTAAGACAGCAGTCCCTGAACATTCAAACATGGCTGAAGCACAAGGAAAAACCTTAAAACAATCTATATGAAGGTGATAGAGGTCATTATGGTGAGAATGAAGAAATTCCTTAAATTCATGAAGGCACATACAAACAGTGTGAGGAAAGAAAGAAATCCAGGAAAACAAAACAAACAGTGGAAGGAAATAAATAAAAATGTTTAAGGCCTGAAAATAAAAATAGAATCCATAAAGAAAACAAACACTGCTGGGCAGTGGTGGCACATGCCTTTAATCCCAGCACTCGGGAGGTAGAGGCAGGTGGATTTCTGAGTTCAAGGCCAGCCTGGTGTACAGAGTGAGTTCCAGGACAGCCAGAGCTACACAGAGAAACCCTGTCTCAAAAAAACAAAAAACAGGAAAGAAAGGAAGAAAGGAAGGAAGAAAGAAAGGAAGGAAGGAAGAAAGGAAGGAAGAAAGAAAGGAAGGAAGGAAGGAAGGAAGGAAGAAAGAAAGGAAGGAAGGAAGGAAGGAAGGAAGGAAGAAAGGAAAGGAAGGAAAGAAAGAAAGAAAGAAAGAAAGAAAGAAAGAAAGAAAGAAAGAAAACACTGAGGGAATTCTGGAAATGAGGAATTTTAAATTTCCTTACAAAGGATTAATAAAATAAGAGTTCATTCTTTGAGAAGATCAACAAGATGTGTAAATCCTATTCCAAACTAACTTAAGTACACAGAGAGAATATACATATTCACCTAATAAGGATTTAAAGGTGAGACATAACAACAAATACTGTGAAAATCCAGATAGTCACAAGGACACACTTTAAAAAACTGCGTCAGCACATTGGAAAGTCTAAGATAACTTGATATTTTTTGTAATAGGCAACCCTTATCAAGGCCAAATCATGGTCAGATAGTCAATTAAACAGATGTAACTCCTAGTAAAATAGAAGCAGTCAATAAAAGTCACCTCACTTGCCCTCAATTCCAAATAGTGTCCCCCAACCTGACTTTCCACTTTGTTGCTGTGTACAAGCCTCCTACTCAGGGGGAGATTCCCTCCTGTACCAAAGGCCACAAAGGCCAGGCCATGAGAATGCAGGCAGGCCACTTTATCACAAACATATTCTGCCCTCTCAGTGACACTCCATTCCAGGAAGATCTCTAATCCCTCGTCCCTCGTCTTCACTATGTCCCAGGTCCCAACATGGACCTAGACCCCCAGCTGACCCTCTACACCTGACCCTGTCACTTTGGAGCTTCAATGCTGCAGTTTCCTTAGGCACAATAGGGCTATTGCACACCCTCCTGCCCTCTTCTCCTGCCTCCTTTCAGAGTTGCCTGTCATCATACACCTCTCCTAGCTCCTTATGGCTTTTGTGACTTCTTGTGTTTCCCTGACCCTTTCTTGTGTGTGAGAGCACTCTCCTAGAGATTGTTTCTTTATCCTTGCCTTCTGGTCTTCACAAAAGCCCTGGTGCCAGATTCCAGTCTCTCCTTGGGATTAGCCAGACTGTCCCTGCCCTCCCTTGAATGAAGTGAAAACCCACTGAACTGCTTGTGTCTTCCTTTATTCCGACCTGTGTCTTGGAGTCTCCCCACTGTTGAGGCCCACACTCTGCCTCAACACTTTGCCTCAACGCTTTGGGGCTAAGTGCTCTGGTCAAGAGAGAGAGTGGGGCTGCAGAGGCAGGAGACGGGAAGAATGGAGACAAGACAGGGTGTGATCAAGTCTCTCTTTATCAAGTCTCTTTTTTTATCAAGTCTCCCTTATTGAGTTTCTCCTATTGAAGGGAATTCTGAGGTATTTATATACACAAGCAGGAGAACACAGGTGAAAACACTTTACCACGTGCACCATACAGCTGAGGTCACTAAACAGCAAAGCAAGCTATGTGGGATAAACAATATATTTATCAGAGTGTGCTTCAGCTGTTATAGGCTTTTGACAACCAAGTCTTTCATCAGGGTATATGGCTCCAGATGGCTGCAAAGTTGATCTAGCCGCTTTCTACTAAAGTCGGCTCCCAACACCCCACCCCCCTCTTTCATCCACAGGAAATGTGTTTTCCATGCTGTCTCACTCCTTCTAAGGATGTCTTTTAGAAAATCTCCAGATTCTTCATCTTGCACCTGACCTGAATGGCCCTAAATTTATTCATCCTTTCAATTGAATTTGGACATAATACCCCTTAAATAATCAATCCAAAAGGGCACCTAATGACACTCCTGGTCCTAATATTATTAGAGACGTTTACAAATACTAGAGGTGATCAGGAAAATGGAAAGAGATTCCCTATTTCCTATTTTTCTTTTCTCCACTCCAAGCCCTGTTTTATTTTGTCTGTTCACTCCCCTGCCCCTACCCCCTGCACTGTCTCTACACAAATACACACACACACACACACACACTCACACTCACACACACACACACATACATGCACACATCCTGCACACACTTTCCCCCAGGCTGTTGCATATCTTAGCAGCTGCCTACTGCACTATCCTCAATTTCTAGGGTTCAAATTTTTTGTCCTATATCTAAGCCCTATTTGTTCTCAGCTTATTGTATTCAGTTTTACACGGATTTAGGTGTCATTTAGGGATGAGTGGCAGTGGCATTTGACTATCATTTTGTGCTGTTTCTCTTCAGTTAAAAGCTGGCTCCGGAGTTTCGAATATATATATATATATATATATATATATGTGTGTGTGTGTGTGTGTGTGTGTGTGTATCTCAAAAAAGTAGATATCAAAAAGCCAAATGATCTAAGTAAAAACTGGTGTATTGGTTGGTTTTGTGTCAACTTGACACAAACAAAAGCCATCAGAGAGAAAGGAGCCTCAGTTGAGGAAATGCCTTATGAGATCCAGCTGTAAGGCACTTTCTCAATTAGTGATCAATGTGGGAGGGTCCATTGCATTGTTGGTGGTGCCATCCCTGGACTGGTGATCCCAGGTTATATAGACAAGCAGGCAGAACAAGCCATGTAGAAGCAAGTCAATAAGCCCCATCCCTCCTTGGCCACTTCATCAGCTCCTGCCTCTAGGTTCCATATTTGTTTGATTTTCTGTCCTAACTTCTTCCACTGATGATTATGATCTGGAATTATAAGTCAAATAAATGCTTTCCTCCCCAAGTTGGTTTTTGGTCATAGTGATTTACTACAGCAATAAAGACCCTAAGGAAGACAAATGGGTATACATCTAAACAGAAAATTCTCAATAAAGAAACTCAATGACCAAGTAACACTTAAAGAAAAGAAATGTTCATCATCCTTTGCCATAAGGAAAGGCAAATCAAAACTACTTTGAGGATCCATCTTACACCAGAAGAATATTGAAGATCAATAAGACAGGTGCCAATAAGACAAGTGATGAGGAATTGGAGCAAGGGGAACACTTCTCACTTTCTTATGGGAGTGCAAGATTGTACTGCAACTATGAAAGTCAGTACAGTACGACTATTCCTCAGAAAGTTGGGAATTCATCTACCTCAAATCAAGATATACCGCTCTTTGTCATGCATCCAAAGGATGCTGTATAGTATCATAAGGACACTTACACAAACATGTTCATTGATGTTTGATTTATAATGCCAGAAACTGGAAACAACTATAGACTTTCCAAAACAGAGCCAGTGAAATTGAGGTTGATATTCACTGTTGTTGCAGCCCAAGCTGCCCCATGTTTGGGGGCCAAAATGTCACTGACCAATCTATCAATGTTGAAACCTGTACTGCCAAAGCCTTGGGGGCTAAGTTGTTAGAGCCCACACTACCCCAAGCTGCTCCATTCCATGGGTCGGGGTTCAGCAAAGAGAGAGTGAGGATGAACTCGAAGAATGGAGACCAGAGTGTGATTCAATCCCACTTATTCTTTAATCTCTCTTCTTCTCTCCAAGTCCCTAGTTCCTAGTCCCTGTTGGGAAAAAAAGGCTTGGGGATCCCACGGTTCCTCCCGCCATGCTGTGGGTACTCGGCTGGGAATGCTCTGGGTTCCTCCAGCTGGAAGTTGGGCCCGGCTGCTCTTTAACTAAAAGCCTCTCCCTGGCTCCTCACGGTTCCTCACAGCGGCTCTGCCCCAACACAGGAGGAAGCCCTCGGGTTTCCAAAACTGGCTTATTCACATGGCGGATGGTGGATGGATCTGGATGCATACCCCATAAACCCAGGATCGACCTGAGTTAAAAGGGGAGGGGAGAAAGGGGGAGGGGCTGGGGAGGAATGTTTAATGGCTCCACCTCTGGCCTTCAGGTACCTCATTAGTATGTAAATCTCTCTAGGGCCTGTTTGTGCCCTCCACCACCCTCCACCTGTGTACATGACTGAAGGGTGAAGGTGGAATGGAGATTAGACCTCTTGTTAGGCCCAACAAGTCCCTAGTGCCTCCAAGTTCCAAGTTACTTCTTCCAAGTGCTAAGTGCCTACTGTCTAATTCCAAGTTCTTCCTCCAAGTGCCAAGTGCCTAATACCTAATAATCTCTTCTGTCTCAAGTGTCTACTACCAAGTGCCTAATACTTAATAATAATAATTTCTTCTGTCTGCCTCTCGCCTTTTATATGTCTCACTTCTAAGCCATGCCTTTAGGTCACGCCTTTAAGTAATACCCTTAGGTCTTATCTCTAAATCAGATCTCTAAGTCACACCCTTAAGTCAAACACCTTTAAGTCTCACACACCCAAGGGAAAATCCTGGGTATCTAAAGCAAGATGTTATCAGAGTGTGCTCAGCTGTTGTAGGCTGATGTAATCAAGTCTTTTGTCAGGGTATATGGTCAAGTTGGCTGCAAGGATAATAGCTGCCTTCTGTCGGCTCCCCACACACTGTGTCATCTAGAGACTCCTCCTGAAAAACTTCAGGATAAATCTGTATCTTCAGGGGTTAGTAGCAGAAACAGGTAAGGAAAATCTGGATCCAGCTGAATTGTTTCATTATCCTTATAATTACCATATTATTCTATGTACTGATAACAAGGTTTAGAGCTTGCTTGGCACTGTGCTTTAACATTGAGTTTTATATTCTTAGATTGACACTAGTTCTTATAAACCCTTATCAAGACAAAATATCATGTTTCTCTTATTCTTCTCTCATACATTACACCCCAACCTCAGTTTTCGGTCTCTCTCCTCCTCCCACTCTCTGCCCCTATTTCCCTCTCCTCCAGATCCACTCCTCTTCTATTTCCCTTCAAATAAATCAGGAGGCCTCCCAGGGATGTTCACTGACTTTAGCCTAATTTGGTACAAAGACTCATATCAAGGTGGACAAGGAAACTCAGTAGGAGGGAGGAGGGGAGAGGGGAGGGAAGGGAAGGGGGAGAGGGAGATGGAGACAGAGGGAGAGAGAGCAATGAATTACAGACAGCAGTTAAAGTAATCTAACAATGGCTAATTGTGAATTGTTAAGTCCAAGAATCTAGTAGTTACTCAGTCCCAAAAGGCTTTGTGTCTGTCTCAAGTGGCCTTCTGTATATGCTGGAATTCTGAAGAACTAGGTTCCAAAGCAGACAAAGAGCAAAACCTTCCTTCATCCATGCTCTTACATAGTCTCCCAGCAGAAGGTATAGCCCAGATTAAAGGTGTCCTTTCCTGCCTCCATGTCTGGATCATTGGTGTGTCTTCCTACATCAAAGCTCCAGACTAGAAGGGGATATAAACACTACCAACCAAGTAATAAATGTTTCATAGGTGTAGCCTCCATTTCTGGATCATAGTTCATTCCAGAAGTAGTCACGTTGATAACCAAGAATAGCCATTAAAAAGAGCTACTGATGTATATGAATTTGATTATTTATTATTTTGTTGTTATTGTATTATTATTATTGAAATTAGATTCTTCTCTCATACATACCTCCTGACCAGAGTCTCCATTCCCTTACATTTTTTTTTTATCAAGCTAATTTGCTGAAAGGAATTTCTTGGTCCAATTTTTCACCTAACTTATGTGTACTACTTTTACTTATATGTACTGACTTAGGTGTACAAATTTCACCTAACTTATGTGTATTATCTGCAAATAAAGATTCCATCTTCCAACTTTCCAGTATTTATCCTGTTGATTGCCAGTTGCCTTATTGCTCCAATTAAGACTTCAATTGTTTTATTGAGTAGCTTTAAGAGAGTGAGAAACTATGACTTGCTTTTGGTTTTTGGACAATGACTTTGAGTTCTCTCCATTCAAGTTGATACTGACTATGGGCTTGTCCTATACTGCCATAATTATATTTAGGTATATCACCTGTGAGTCAACCTCTCCAGAACTTTTATCATGTAAGGGTGTCTTCTTAAAGATGTTACCTGGACACAGTTTAATGATCATAGTTGGTTTTTTTGTTTGTTTTTGTTTGTTTTTGTTTTGTTTTTTTTGTTTTTTGTTTTTGTCTTTCAGTTGGTTTATGTGGTAGATTGTATTTTTTTGATTTTTGTATATTGAAGCATCCTTAGACATCTTGAGACAAAGCCTTTGTTGTTGTAAATGATATTTTTAATGTGTTCTTGGAATCTGTTTGCAATAATAAGTATTTTTGTATCAGAGTCCATAAGGGAAATTGATCTGTGGTTTGGGTATCAGTGTAACTGTAGTCTCATAAAATAAATTGGGCAATGTTCCTTTTGTTTCTATTTTGTGAAATAATTTGAGGAGTATAGACAATAGCTCTTCTTGGAATGGCTGGTAGAATTTTGTGTGAAATTGTCTGGCCCTGGGCATTTTTTGATGGGATACTTCTAATGGCTGCTGCTATTTTACTGACAGGCTGTCACTATCAGTGTATGAGTGTTGGGCCTTGGATGAGGTAACTTCATTTAACCTGCCACCTTTAGTCACGCAGGACACAGGTAGAGGGCTTGATTAACAAGTCTCCACCTCCAGAGATTTAAATATTAATGAATTATCAAAAGGCCAGGGGCGTAGCTAATTAAGTTATTCCCTCCCCTTTCTCCCTTCCCTATAAGACTGGTCTCCCCTGGCTTTTGGCTGGGGGGTGGGGGGGGGAAGCGCGTACCACCTACATCCATTTACCATGTCATGAACAATAAAGCTTTGGAAAACCGGACTCCACGTGTTGCCTGATCTGCCACCGCCAGGTTCCCAGTCTTTGGAAAGTTGAGCTGCCCACCGCCAGCCCGCGGCGGCTGTATCAATGTGGGATCCTCAGCTGGCAGCGTGGGAAGCCCGCCCGGGACCCTGATGCCAGACTGCCATGGAACCCGGACTCCCTCCTCTCCCCCCCCCCCCCGCCCACGAGATTTCTTCCCCACATATGAGGACCATCATGCAATTTAAACTGGAGGAATGTTGCCCTTTCAAACTTAGGTGCCTTTGATTTGGTGCACACATGGTAAGAATTGAAATGTCAGCTTGGGGCCTTTTTCCTTTGATGAGTATGTAATGGCTTTACCTACCTATCTTTTCTGACCAGTTCTCAGTTAAAGTCTATCAGGTTAGATCTTAAAATTTCTACAACAGCCTGATTCTTAGGTTTATTTGCTTGGAATATCTTTTTTCTAACCCTTTACTAGGAGGTACTCTCTACCCTTGAGTTGAGTTGGGTTTCTTGGATCAGCAGAAAGATGGAACCTGTCTTTACATACACTCTGTTACTCTGTGTCTTTTTTTTTTTTTATTAGGGAATCAAATCTGCTGATACTGAGAGATATTAATAGCCAATAGTTGTTGATTCCCTATATCTTGTTATTATTCTTTTGGTGATGATGGTGGTGGTATTCATGTGTTCGCAAATGTGTACATGTGTGACTACTTATTTTCTGTAACTTTTTTATGGTACTAATTAATCTCCTTATGTTACAGTTTTTCTTGTAATGGCTCCTGTATGTCTGCTTTATATAAAAATATTGCTTAAATTTGTCTCTATCATGGAATACCTGTTTCCTTATCTGTGGTGATTGAAAGTTTTGCTGGGTATAATAGTCTGGGCTGGCATCTGTGGTCTAGAAGAGTCTGCAACACATGTGTCCAGACTTATTTGGCTCTTAGAATATCTTCAACACTTGAGAATCTTAGGTTACCCTACAATATTACTCAGTTCAACCAAGATTCCAGAGACAAGAACTGAGACACCCGGGATCTCAATATCCCTCAGAGAAGGAATATTGTGGTAGTCAATGAATCTGTAGGAATTGCAAAATCAGACTTCCTGGTCTTCAAGACTCCCTTTGATCAGTCTATGCCTAACACTTTAGAGGAATCTGAGACCTCTAACTGGGCTGTCACCTCTCTATGCAGAATCTGGTTAAGCACTTCTATTTGAACAGATAGGAGATATTGGACATGATCATCTGATTCAGTGTCCAGAATATGTTTGATATGTCATTGGACTCAATCTTGGAAGTCATTCAGCTTCCAAACCCAGCATTTAGAGAGCACCATCAGCCAAAACTAAAACTAAGGCCTATCCCATCACAGTCCATAGTGCTGGGGGAATTTTCTAAATATTCAAACCTTACTTTTTGTCTTCCAAATTTCTGTTCCTCCTTAACTCTTCTTGTTGACTAAATTATTGACCTGGCCCACGGGTCAGTCAACAGGGTCTGCAAGAGAGAGAGCGAGGATGCAGGGGCAAGAGATGTGAAGAATGAAGCCAAGACAGAGTGTCTGGTCAAGTCTCATTTATTGAAAGAAAATCATGGGTATATAAGCACAACAAGCAGGGGAGTGCAGCTGGAGACACTTTACCACCAGTGCCTTGCAGCTGGGGGCACTAAACAACAAGTCCAGGATATGTCTGAGAAAAACAAGATGTTTGTTAGAGTGTGCTCAGCTGTTGTAGGCTGCTTGCAAGTCTCTTGTCAGGATGGGAAAGTATCAACCTTCAAATATGTGGCCCAACATGGCTGCAAAGATGATAGCCACTTTCTGCTAGGAGTTGGCTCCCAACAAATTACATCAATGCAGATACTGTTTTTACTTAAAAGCTCACTCCAAGAAAGGTTCCCTAGGAAACTGGGTTTCCAAATGCCTAATGTATTTGCCAGACTGCTAATACATGCTTTCTATTCACTTAAATCCAAGACCAAGCAATCTTCTTAGTGGCTACCCTATATTTCTGAAGGTTCATTCCACTAAGATTCCAGAGACTAGACATGTATATACTTATGGTCTCAGAGCCCCTTGAAGTGTGGACCAGTAAGGTGTTCAAGGAGCTCCTGAAAGTGCTCGGCTGAGTTCTAAGTACCCCAAACCCACTTTGACCAATTGCTGTTTAACACTTTAGAGAGATATGATACCTTCACTATAACAGATCAGAGCGAACCGGTGGTGGCACAGCAGGCGGTCGCCTGCAGAGGGCACGGACCCTCTGCTCCCTCTCTCTCTCTCTACCCGAGTGAGTGTAATCCTGCTCGGTCCCGTTTGTCTCCTCCCGCGTCTCATGGTGAAAAAAAAAAAAAAAGAAACAGATCAGAAGGTAAATTGGTCTCTCAAGTCTAGAGGGAAGTTTGTTGAAGGAGTCTTCTGTTTGAACACATTGGAGAGATCTGAAGCAACCACGATCCATGATTCAAAATCTGTGTGAGAGAGACATCACTAGGTTCTGTCTTTCTGTCCAGGGATATGAATATGTACTGACATTTCATGCAGTGTGTGTGTGTGTGTGTGTGTGTTTCTCTGTATTTCCTGTCAGTTTTTCCTGTTATGAAGAGTAACTTTCTCTGATATAAGGACTTCCCTCACCCTGGCTTAAGACCTAGGTACCCCCCTGTCTAGGGGAATCTGAAACTGAAATTTTGACCATGTTGTGTTCTCCTGAAAAATCCCCTACCAAAACCAAATTCCACCTGTAATTTTTCTTTTGTCCTAGGACATTGATCTACCAACACAGGCTTATTACTTAATGATTTTAAAGGTAGGGTGGTTGATACTTTTGAAAGACTAACTCCTGCCCTGTCTCCCTTATAAACTACCTGAACAGCTTGCGATTGTTCTTGATAATACATTTTAGTATTATTCTCAGAAGCATTCTTTATTGTTGAGGTCTGCACTGTCCCTCACTTAGGGTCCACTATGTCCCACCTGAGCTGCTGTTCCAGTCCTGGGTCAGGGTCTAGCAAGAGAGAGAGAGAGTAGGGATGGAGGGGCAAGAGACTCGAAGAATGGAGACAAGACATGGTGTGTAATCAAGTCTCTAGACTCTTTACCACATTCACCTTGCAGCTGGGGACATTAAACAAAAAAACAAGATATGTGGGACAAACAAGATATTTATCAGAGTGTGCTCAGCTGTTGTAGGCTGTTGAAAAACAAGTCTCTTGTCAGGGTATATGGTCCGAGATGGCTGCAAAGATGCTAGCCACTTTATGCTAGGAGTTGGCTCCCAACAGGTCCCCCTTTTTAAATTGTTTTTCAAAAGGGAAAGCTGAGAAAACTTATAGAAACTGTAGCTGCCTTATGTCAGAACAAAAGACCATAGCCTCCCTTTCCAGTCTTTGAATACCCAGCCATTTGGTTGAACTCTTGTCTTAGGATGGTGAGGCCTCCCAGTTAAGGGCAAGGGTCTTGAGGTGTTCGCTTTCCAGTCATTGACTATCCAGCTTAGCGAGTAAGTTAGGGGTTAATCCTTGTCAGTCTTGATGACAGAGGTTTTAGAGTCCCCTACTTCCAGCCTGTAATAATGGACCTGTATGGATTTCATTTGAATAGCTTCTATCTGTTGTCATACAAAAGTCATCAGTTTGTCAAACAGCATGGACCCGGGAGACAAGAGACTTAATGCCTAAATGGTTGGTATAAAAGCATCACTCTTCTTTAAGGGTAGCACACAAGACCCCTGTTGGAGAAGTAAAATGTCTAAGCCTTGTACCCACAAATTGTGAATAGAAGAAATTATACCAATGAAACCCTTGAATTTGCATCAGCTTACTAACAATTATACAGATTTCTATCAATAGATTATGGCTGTGTAATCAATTTTAGCTCTTCCTTCCTGTTCCAATAAAACTATTGCTTTTCTCTAGAAAGACAGCCTAATATTAACCACCTCAGTCCCCAAGTCCTGGGAATTGGGGTACCGACTCTTCATTAACTTCTTCAAGCTGAATATGGGTGTTGAGATATTAGAAGAGGGATTCGGGATGAGGGGAAGGGTAAATTGATAAGCCTCTGATGTCTGTCTTAACTGCATCCAGCTGGAAGTCCAGGGCATCAGTGAACATGCAGGTGCTAAGAAGATTCATTCACCAAGGCTGTGTATTCTGTAATATACAAATCTCAAAACAAATTTTAGTATCAAGATAATTATTTTGTTTGATTCTCTGGAATCTAGTCTTCTGGAGGTCTACCTCTGTTGTGTCTGATCCATATAATTCTGAAAGAAATAACTACTACCTTAATGACCTCTTCAGAAAACACATAGAAAAACCTTTTTCCCCAAAGCTGTCTATCCTTGAGCAAGTAACCAGAAAAGCCTTTATATTGACCTTTTATCCAGAGGAAAAGTATAACTACACCACTCAGAATAACACCCATTTTGAAAGTTAAATCAATCTAATACAACTGATTAACACTATCTTTCTGTTCAGCTCTCTGCTTAGAGCAACTTTCTATTTACCTATTTATCTGTTTGGCTCTCTTGACTCAGAGCAGCCTGAAATTTACTTCTCGAGTCTTTAAAGCCTTTTTCATCTGTTTCTGCTCACTTATTTCTTGCCCCATTTTCATTACTATGACCTATTGGTCTCGCTGCAATCACTTCTGAATTCTTGGCAGACCCTTCTTCCAGTAATGCCTCTCACTGGGTCTCTCATTCTTGCTGTCTCGCATTGAGCGCCACTGCCAAGCCAGCTCCGTCAGTTGACAGGTTCTCCAGTGCAGGAGTGAGGATAGCAGCTTTCAATTCCCGTGGTGTCCTTCACTGTATCCCACTAACTGGAGCCTAACGTTGAGGCGCCACTATGTTGAGAACCATACTGCCCCATGTTTGGGGGACACTATGTTGCTGTCCACACTGCCCCATGCTTGGGGCTAAGTGCTCTGGTCCAAGGGGATCAGACAACAGGATAAGCAAGAGAGAGAGTAGAGATGGAGGGGCAAGAGACTCGAAGAATGGAGACAAGACATGGTGTGTAATCAAGTCTCTAGTCTCCTTTAATTGACAGGAAATCCTGGGTATTTATAAGCTCAAGCAGGGGAACACAGCTGATGACACTTTACCACATTCACCTTGCAGCTGGGGACATTAAACAACAAAACAAGATATGTGGGAAAAACAAGACATTTATCAGAGTGTGCTCAGCTGTTGTATGCTGCTGAAAAACAAGTCTCTTGTTAGGGTATATGGTCCAAGATGGCTGCAAAGATGATAGCCATTTTATGCTAGGACTTGGCTCCCAACACTTTGTTTTATGGTTTGTTTCTGATTTTGAAGGAATGTTAATCTGTGTTTTCTATTGCTATAACAAATCATATCCCCACAAATTCATGGCTATACTAGCTATATATGACTTTAGTTTGCCTATTTGTCCTTCTGACCCTTTACCCATCTTGCACTTGGTTTTACCTGAGAAAAAGTTCCAATTCCTAGAAGATGAATATTTACCTCCTAAAGAGATCAATCTAGATGCCAAGATTTTGATGAAATCATTATTATATCTGTTCTTCTGTTTGCTAAACCTTCCATTTCAATGTCACTGTTTGTATTTTAGCTTTGGTCTCTGATCCTTTATAGCAGTTTGCCAAAATATTTGCTTGCTGGTCTCTCTGAACTTTTGTTTTAGCTACTGAAGCTGTTTTGACTTTATCTCCAGATCAATGTTGTTTTTAACAACAGACATTAAATCTTTTAATTACTCTGTGACCGAGTTTCCCCCATACTGACAGGAAATGATTGAATCAAATTTGATATCAGGGACTGTAGGAGGCCCCCTTTTCTGATGGCAAAGGGTTATCTTGCCTATCCCTTGCTAATCTGTATTCATTAGTCCAATGCCAGCCTTTGCCCCACTTTCTGCATATTCCAGAAGGCTGAGGTCTTCTCTTTGGATTATTTCTAGAAAAACAAAACAAAACAAAACAAAAAAAAACATTGTTTCTAGGAATGCCCTGCCTGCAATCAATTTTCAAATGACCTTGCTTACCACATTTATAACATCTGCCATTTTTTATTTTTTCTTAATACTTTTAGAAATTACTTCTATCAAATTAGCATTATAAACATGAGACCCAAAATCAGCTGTATCTCTAATCCATTCGTCTATTGGTGGTGATCTTGACTTTAAAGGTCTAATCACACTTTTGCATTCTGAAGTAGCACTTCCAAAAACCAAAGATTCAGGCAGTATTTCTCTGACTTCTGAATCTGATATCATTCTATTTACAGCTAAAGTCAATCTTTGAAAAAAATCACTGAAGGCTTCTTTTGGCCCTTGTATAATTTTAGTAAATGACACAGACCTGTTTTAGGACCATTCAATTTTGTCCCAAGCATTTCAAGCTGCTAGACTACATAGTACCAAGGGGTAGTCATCAAATTCAAGCTGCCATTGTAATTCAGCATATTGACTTTTATGTAGCAACTGATCCCAGGAAATATCAATACCTGTAGTCTGATTTCCTTGTTCTAAGGCCCTGGCTTTCTCTTTCCACCATGTTTGCCATTGTAACTGAGGACCAGCTTCCAATATTGCTGTTGCCAAATCTTTCCCATCATGAGAATAATTCTATTCTAAGTTGCCCATGAATTTAATATCTGCTTTACATAGGATGAATGCATGCCATAGGCAATTACCATGTCTTTAAATCTCCTCAAATCCAATATGTTATAGGATCCCATTTAACTTCTTCATAACCTTTGGGGTGCTTATCATCTCCTGGTAGGTCTTGTATAGTAACGAAGGTTGGTTTTCTAACAACCTTGGGCCACCCCCTTTCAGTTTTATTATGTAGTGGTGTTGTAGGCTCTTGTCTAAATTCCTCTGTGTCTTGTCTGAGTATTTTTTAGGTCTTCCTAATTCTTGTCTAAATTCCTCCATCTGTCTATTTTTCTCCTTTTTATTTATACATCTCTAATTTTCTTTCTAATGTTTACATTTTACCAACATATTTTCCATAGTTTTCTTTTTCCTATATCTCTAAATGTTTTTTTTTTCTTTGAATGGGTATAGAAAGTCATTTTGGCTGTTAAGGATATTATAAAATACCAACATGATAATAATCATAATCTGTATTGAGCCAATTTCAGTTAAGTTATTTAGCTTTTCACTTTCTCCTTCTATTTTCAAGCCATGTAGAATAGCACTATACAGGGTCCTAAAGCCTTCTATTATGGTACTTCCCATCCTTAACTCTCTCTTTAAGGGCTTCCAAGATGACTTACCAAATCTGATGACTTCTCAGTTTGTCTGCAGGTGGAGTGACTTCTCCATGGGAGGCCTTCTAAATTTCTACCTTTTGTCCTCTACATTAATGCATTATGAAAAAGCACTAATCTTGTCAGCTTTTTACTGTGGCAGCATTGGAAGTCTAGCTTGTGATCTTTTGCCTCATCTGGTTCAATTGTAGCTTGATGAGAATGTATTTATCAAAATGATTAACAAATTCTGTGACTCTTCCTTTGTGTCTAGACAGTGATACCACTACAGCAGTTCCAAAGAAATAGTAAAAGTAACTAAAATAAAAAATAAAAATAAAAGATTGGGTTAAGACAGCCTGGTTTTATGGACTTAGATGTCAGAGTTACATCCAAGGACACACAAAGGGATAATTAAAGAGGGGAAGAATCTGCTCTAGCCTTTAATGCATCTCTACACAAGCTGATAATTGATTGCAGGAGGCTATTCACCACATTGAAGGCCCACCTCATGTGTAGATATCAGCCTAGAAGCCCAAATTGACAATTTCTCAAGCATAACAATGGTCTGTATTTGAGAGATATGTAATGAGCCCCCAGGTGCACAGGACATTATGTTGTTTCTCACTATTTATCAGAATGTTATTGCAGGGTTGCCCAAACCGCTTCAAAACCACAATAATCTCTCACTTTGAAGGCACAGCAGAGGATATATGTGCCACATGCTAAGTTTGGTTGCTTGAGAAAAGAGAGAAAAAAACAAAACTATATTTTAATTTTAAAAAATAACAGATAATCCCTCCTAACCCTGTGTGTGAAGTACATGGTGTGTTCAGCAACAGAAATTCACCTTCAACTTCTGGGAAGTAGCTAAGGCTATCATAAATAGCTATATTATTTGGGGAGTCTCTTTGGACTTCCCTGACCAAAAGTTTGAAAGGAGATCTCTCATGTCTGACACTGGGATTTTGGTTAGATGGTCTATAGCTCTTGGGTGAATCCTTATCACTCCAAATGGCATAACTTCATTTAAACTATATACATATGCACACATGTATACTTATATGTATTTTATATAATTATATGTAAATATAAAATAATATGACTCCCTATATCTTTCTCAAACATCCTTGACATTAAATGATGATGTTTTCCCTCTTTGTCCTCTCCTCCCCATGTTTCTCCCTTCATACCATCTATACCTTGCTATTTCCCTCTCTTGAATCCCACCACTATGGTTCCTTTTGTTTCCTGGTTTCTGTCTTTACTCCAGGTTATATACTCATATTGGAACATTTGGGGCTAGGAGCTACAAATGAGAGAGAACATGTGTTTTTTTTTTTGTTTTGTTTTGTTTTTTTTTTTTTGTCATTTTTGGCCTAAGTTACCTGCTACAGTTGTTTGAATAAGAATGGTCCCAATAGGCTCATATATTTGAATGGTTAGTCACCAAGGAGGAGAACTCTTTTAAAGGATTAGAAGAATTACACAAGGTATGACCTTGTTAGAGGAAGTATGCCATTGGGGTTGGGCTTTAAGATTTCAAAATCCCGCTGGGCGGTGGTGGCACACACCTTTAATCCCAGCACTTGGGAGGCAGAGGCAGGCGGATTTCTGAGTTCGAGGCCAGCCTGGTCTACAGAGTGAGTTCCAGGACAGCCAGGGCTACACAGAGAAACCCTGTCTTGAAAAACCAAAAAAAGAAAAAAGATTTCAAAATCCCATGCCAGATGTCTTAGTTAGTTTTACTGCTGTGAACAGACACCATGACCAAGGCAACTCTTATAAAAGGCAACATTTAATTTAGGCTGGCTTACAAGTTCAGAGGTTCAGTCCATTATCATCAAGACAGGAACATGGTAGCATCCAGGCAGGCATGGTGCAGGAAGATCTGAGAGTTCTACATCTTCATCTGAAGGCTGCTAGCAGAATACTGACTTCCAGGAAGCTAGGATGAGGGTCTTTTAAAGCCCACACCCACAGTGACACACCTACTCCAACAGGACCACACCTTCTGATAGGGCCACTCCTTGGGCTGACCATATACAAAACCATCATACCAGACCTAATCTCTCTCTCTTCTTACTGCCTAGGGATCAGGATGTACACCTCTCAGCTACTTCTCTAGTTGTCATGCATGCTGCTGTGCTTCCCACCATGATAATAAAGGACTTACCCTTTAAAAGAAAGCCCCAATTAAATGCTTTGCCTTGTATAAGACAAAGGATGTTCCTTCATAGCAAAAGAACAGTGACTAAGATGCTTGTTAAATACATTTTCTAGTTCCATCCATTTCCCTGCAACTTTCATTATTTCACTTTTCTTTATAGATTAATAATACTCCACTGAGTTTGTATGTCATGTTTTCATTATCCATTATAAATACATAAGTTGAAGAACATTTAGGTAATTTTCATTTCTTAGAAATTGTAAATAGAGAGACAATATTGTACATGATCGAATAAGTATCCACGGGATAGAATGTCAAGTCCTTTGGGCATACATATGGAAAGGAATGGTTGATCTGGGTACTGACATATTTTTCTTAGCTTTTTGAGAATTCACCCACTGATTTCTAGAGTGGCTGTGCCAATTTACAGTCACACCAACAGTGAATGAATATGTCTTTTTTAAAATTTACTCATTTAACTTTGAGAGAGACAGAGAGAGAGAGAGAGAGAGAGAGAGAGACAGAGAGAGAGACAGAGACAGAGAGAGAGAGAGACTCAGTATATCTCTCTACCTGGGCCTGGAAATTACTATGTAGACCAAGCAAGCCTTGAACTCACATAGACTAGTATATCTCTGCCTCTTAAGTCTAGAATTAAAGGTATTCACTACCACATCTGACCAAACCAAGGTTTCTTAAGTGGAAATTCCGTGAAGAGTTTCTGATACTTCACTCATTGCCAGAATCTTCATGTATAGGCCTCACTGATCCATTAATTAGGTGTCCACATAACTCCTACAGTGGTCTTTAACTCTAAATTCAACAAAAGCAATGTTCATAATTATGAAGCCAAGTGTGGTAGTTTGAATAAGACTGGCTCCACAGGCTCATATATTTGAATGCTTGGTCATTAGGGAGTGGTGCTACTTGACAGGGATTAAGAGATGTGGCCTTATTTGAGTAGGTATGGACTTGCTGGAGGAAGTGTGTCACTGGAGGTGGGCTTTGGGGTTTCAGATGGTCAAGCCAGGCCCAATGTCACTTTCTCTTCCTACTGCCTGAAGATGCAGGTGTAGAAGTCTCAGCTACTTCTCCAGCACCATAACTGGATGCTGACACACTTCCCACCATGCTGATAATAGACTAAATCTCTGAAACTGTGAACATGTCCCAATTAAATGTTTTCTTTTGTAAGAGTCATGGTGTCATGGTGTCTCTTCACAGCAATAGAACACTGACTAAAACATCAACATTCTGTAATAAAAACAGTTTAGAGGAACTTTTATAAGGGTGCATTAAAACACCCATGAAATCCTGCATTTGATGATAGCATGAGAACATATAATTTTCCCCAGGTGCTTCAGCTGTACAATGGAGATAATAATGGACACTTCACATAATTAACCTCATTATTAATGAAAAGAACTTTAAGCTAGTGATTAAAAGTTGGATTAAAACCATGAGACTTAATAAATTACAGAAAAGTCTAGAGAGAAAAGATCCCAGTCCTCCTTCCAAATGTTTCCCCCTCATTTCTTCATGCTATAATAACTTCAGAGAGTAGGGAGGAGGAGAAAGGCTTTAGAGAAATATGATCATACCAGGAAGGACCAAGTCTAATGAGCAAAATCCATCTTCAAAGTGCTTACAGCAGACTCAGCATAATCTAGAAAAGAGGAACAAGGGCAAGGGTTGGGTTGGTGGGGGAGGGGTCCTACATAGAAATACAGGCTCTCTTGGTCTGGCTGTGGTCTGTCCTATCATTATCTTGGTCCATTGTCTGAGGATCAGCTTTGCAGAATTATATTGGCACCAAGAAGGTCTCTGCTTAAGGAGTAATTACTTCCCTTTGATTTGTTCAGCAATTGGGTGTTCTTGGAATCTAAGGTAACTCTGGGGGAAGAAAGACTCTGGAGCAATCAGAACTCAAAAGGAAGGCAATAAAGGTAGAGTCTGAAACAAAATGGAATTAGGTAGGTCTGTACTCGGTCCTCTTTCAAATTCCCACTGTCAAACCCAAACCATCATCATTCTAAGTTTTTATAAACACTTATTGATTTAGTGTCTATGTGTGTATCTGTCTGTCTGTCTGTGTGTATGTATGTGTGTGTGTGTGTGTATGTATGCACATGTTTATGTCACAGCCCACATGTGGAGATTAGAGGACAATCTGTAAGAGTGGTTCTCTTCTTCCACCATGTGGACCCTGGGTATTGATCTCAGGTCTTTAGGAATGACAACAGGTACTCTTACCCACTAAGCCATCTTATCATTCCTCTCATTCCATTACTGTTGAAGTGGTCTGGAATGGAAGACCCAGTTACAACTCCTCCTTTTCCTTGCCCATTCCTCAGTCTTGAGGGATTTGGAACCCAATGTCATTGACTTGACTGTCTACTGATGGACTGGTACATAGATCACATCCAGGTTCCTGAAGCATGTATATCAAGAGAAACAAGATGCTTATGTCTATAATCCCAGTACTTGGAGAGCTAAGGAAGAAGGACCAACAGTTGAAGAACACCCTTTGGCTATATAATGAGTTCAAAGTGAACTTATACCAAGTGAGACCCTATCTTGGGTAGGGCTTTCTTTTTCTCCTCTCAGTAACCGCTTTCAAGTGCCTAGGTACTACAGATGCAGAACAAAGCCAAAAGACATTCTTTATTTTTTTTAAAAAAAAAAAAAACCCACATGGTTTTCTGAAGGAACTAGGAAGCTTACAAATTTAAATTGAATTATAACTATGATAATTACCTAAAAGGAAATTTTGGCTACTTTAAGTTGGCTACTACAACTTAATGAAGGTCTAACTCAGATTAAATGATCATGCACATGAAGCAATTATAGCATTTGTTACATTGCATGTGTTTACCTTTGACAGGGAAGCCCTTTCTGAGAAAGCAGAAGCTACACTGACACCGAAGGGCGGGAGAGGAGTTAGCTATGGGAGAAGCTGGGGCAAATCATGGCAAGTCGAGGACAGACAACCTAGAAGACACCAAGACAGAAAGGACTATGATATATTCAAAGAGTTGAAATCTGGAAGGCCAAGGCACACACCAGTAAATGAGTTCATCTGCCAGACTACTCCAGAAATGAAATAAGAATATGCAATAACCCTAAATATTGAATCAAAATACCAATGATGCAAATTAATTGTAGTAGCTTGAAAATGGGCACGTACTTCCTCATTCCAAGCACCTCTTCAATCATTCAAAGGGAAGATTTGCCTTTCCATGATCCAGAGACTCATTTAGGTGCCTTGCCCAGTGCATAACAATTTAAGGGGGCATCCCTCCTGAAGGATGTCTGGTGAGAACAAGTCCAAGGGAAGTGCAGAAACAAGCAGCAAAGGGGCAGTATCAGTAACTCAGTTTAGCCTCTAACCTGAAAGACTACCTTGGTTGCCACACAGAAAGACAAGATACATGAAACAGTGTCAAAGTACTTTTATTAACAAATAAAATTATGACATTCTGGGGGATCCATAGACCCATAGCCAGCGCTAGCACGCCCCTTCCGCTGCTCGCCCCTCCTGCAGTCTGAGCCCTGCTGGTAAGTGCACCCAGGAGCCCCCCAGACACATTCTGGGGGATCCATAGACCCATAGCCAGCGCTAGCACGCCCCTTCCACCGCTCGCCCCTCCTGCAGTCTGAGGCCTGCGGGTAAGTGCACCCAGGAGCCCCCCAGACACATTCTGGGGGATCCATAGACCCATAGCCAGCGCTAGCACGCCCCTTCCGCCGCTCGCCCCTCCTGCAGTCTGAGGCCTGCGGGTAAGTGCACCCAGGAGCCCCCCAGACACATTCTGGGGGATCCATAGACCCATAGCCAGCGCTAGCACGCCCCTTCCGCCGCTCGCCCCTCCTGCAGTCTGAGGCCTGCGGGTAAGTGCACCCAGGAGCCCCCCAGACACATTCTGGGGGATCCATAGACCCATAGCCAGCGCTAGCACGCCCCTTCCGCAGCTCGCCCCTCCTGTAGTCTGAGGCCTGCTGGTAAGTGCACCCAGGAGCCCCCCAGACACATTCTGGGGGATCCATAGAACCCATAGCCAGCGCTAGCACGCTCCTTCTGCTGCTCGCCCCCCCTCCGGCCTGAGGCCTGCAGGGTCTGAGCCCCAGACCAGACCTCTACCAGGTCTGCAGTTGTGTGGACCCCGGATTCCACCTGAAACATACTGGAAGGTCCGCTCAACCCAGAGCCACAGAGGAACAACTGAACCCAGAGTGTCCGACAACATACCCTGAGATATCCAAGAGGAGACACTGCACCCAGAACAGCAGACATCTAGCTGGACTGCTACCTTGGAGGCACCATATCCTGAGGCATCCTAGAGATACCACTGTAATCAGGGCAGCTGGAAAAAAATCACAAAGACATCTGGACTCCTAGAAGACCAAACAAAAGCGAGACAACTGGAAAGACAGGCTTCAATCAGAGACAGAAATACAGGTAACACTAGAATTAACCAGATGGCAAAAGGCAGGCGCAGGAACGTAAGCAACAGAAACCAAAGTTACATGGCATCATCAGAACCCAGTTTCCCCATCATAGCAAGCCCTGAACACCCCATCACACCAGAAAGGCAGGATTCAGAATTAAAATCACTTCTCATGATGATGATAGAGGACTTTAAGAAAGACATAAATAACACTCTCAAAGAACAGATAGAAACCCTTAGAGAGGAAACACAAAAATCCCTTAAGGAATTACAAGAAAATGCAACCAAATGGGAGAAGGAATTAAACAAAACCATGCAGGATCTAAAAACGGAAGTAGAAACAATAAAGAAATCACAAAGGGAGAACACCCTGGAGATAGAAAACTTAAAAAAACAATCAGGAGTCATAGATACAAGTATTACCAACAGAATACAAGAGATGGAAGAGAGAATCTCATGTGCAGAAGATACCATGGAAAACATTGACACAACTGTTAAAGAAAATGCAAAATACAAAAAGCTACTAACCCAAAATATACAAGAAATCCAAGACACAATGAGAAGGCCAAACCTAAGGATAATAGGAATAGATGAGGGGGAAGACTCCCAACTTAAAGGACCAGTAAATATTCTCAACAAAATTATAGAGGAAAACTTCCCTCACCTAAAGAAAGAGATGTCCATAAATATACAAGAAGCCTACAGAACTCCAAATAGTTTAGACCAGAAAAGAAATACTTCCCGCCACATAATAGTCAAAACATCAAATGTACAAAACAAAGAAAAAATACTAAAAGCAGTAAGGGAAAAAGGCAAAGTAACATATAAAGGCAGACCTATAAGAATTACACCAGACTTTTCACCAGAGACCATAAAAGCCAGAAGATCCTGGACTGATATCATACAGACCCTAAAAGAACATAAATGTCAGCCCAGACTACTATACCCAGCAAAACTCTCAATCATTACTGATGGAGAAACCAAAATATTCCATGACAAATCCAAATTTACACAGTATCTCAACACAAACCCAGCACTTCAACGGATAATTGGTGGAAAACTCCATCACAAGGAGGGAAACTACAACCTGGAAAAAGCAGGAAAGTAATCCTCCAAAAACCGTAAAAGAAGGTAGCTACACAAACATATCTCCATTGCCAATAACAAAAATAACAGGAAACAACACTCATTTTTCCTTAATATCTCTTAATATCAATGGACTCAATTCTCCAGTAAAAAGACATAGACTATCAGACTGGATACGTAAACAGGACCCAACATTTTGCTGCATTCAGGAAACGCACCTCTGTGGAAAGGACAGACACTACCTCAGAGTAAAAGGTTGGAAAACAATCTTCCAAGCAAATGGTCCCAAGAAACAAGCTGGAGTAGCGATTCTAATATCAAATAAAATCAGCTTTCAACCAGAAGTAATCAAAAAAGATAAAGAAGGACACTTCATATTCATCAAAGGAAAAATGTACCAAGAGGAACTCGCAATTCTCAACATCTATGCCCCAAATGTAAGGGCACCCACATATATAAAAGACACTTTACTAAAGCTTAAAGCATACATTGCACCTCACACAATAATAGTGGGAGATTTCAACACCCCACTCTCAGCTATGGACAGATCATGGAAACAGAAACTAAATCGAGACACAATGAAACTAACAGAAGTTATGAACCAATTGGACCTAACTGACATCTATAGAACATTTCATCCTAAAAAAAAAGAATATACCTTCTTCTCAGCACCTCATGGTACCTTCTCCAAAATAGACCATATAATTGGTCACAAAACAGGCCTCAACAGATACAAAAAGATTGAAATAATCCCCAGCACCTTATCAGACCACCATGGATTAAGACTTGTCTTTGACATGGACAAAAACATCAGAAAACCGACATACACTTGGCAACTGAACAATGCTCTACTCAATGATAACGTGGTCAAGGAAGAAATTAAGGAAGAAATTAAAGACTTTTTAGATTTAAATGAAAATGAGGACACATCATATCAAAACATGTGGGACTCATTGAAAGCAGTACTAAGAGGAAAAATCATAGCTCTAAGTGCTCACAAAAAGAAAGTGGAAAGAGCATACATCAACAACTTGACAGCAAACCTGAAAGCATTAGAACAAAAAGAAGCTAGTATACCCAAGAGGAGTAGACGGCAGGAAATAGTCAAACTCAGGGCTGAAATCAACCAAGTCGAAACAAAAAGAACTATACAAAATATCAACAAAACCAGGAGCTGGTTCTTTGAGAAAATCAACAAGATAGACAAACCCTTAGCCAGACTAACCAAAGGGCGCAGAGACAGCATTCAAATTAATAAAATCAGAACTGAAAAGGGAGACATAACAACAGAAACAGAGGAAATTAAAAAAATTATCAGATCCTACTACAAAGGCCTATACTCAACAAAATTGGAAAATCTGGAGGAAATGGACAATTTTCTAGATAGATACCAGGTACCAAAGTTAAACGAGGAGCAGATAAACCACCTAAACAGTCCCATAACGCCTAAAGAAATAGACACAGTCATTAAAAATCTTCCCACCAAAAAATGTCCGGGGCCAGATGGTTTCAGTGCAGAATTCTTTCAGACCTTCAAGGAAGACCTAATACCAATCCTCTTCAAGTTATTCCATCGAATAGAAACAGAAGGAACACTACCCAATTCATTCTATGAAGCTACCATTACACTCATACCTAAACCACAGAAAGACCCAACAAAGAAAGAGAACTACAGACCAATCTCTCTTATGAATATTGATGCAAAAATACTCAATAAAATTCTCGCAAACCGAATCCAACAACACATCAAAACAATTATCCATCAAGATCAAGTAGGCTTTATCCCAGGAATGCAGGGATGGTTCAATATTCGGAAATCCATCAATGTAATCCACTACATAAATAAACTCAAAGAGAAAAACCACATGGTCATATCACTAGATGCTGAGAAAGCATTTGACAAAATTCAACATCCCTTCATGTTAAAAGTCTTGGAAAGATCAGGAATTCAAGGCCCATATCTAAACATAGTAAAAGCAATATACAGCAAGCCAGTAGCCAACATCAAACTAAATGGAGAGAAACTTGAAGCAATCCCACTAAGATCAGGGACTAGGCAAGGCTGCCCACTCTCACCTTACCTATTCAATATAGTACTGGAAGTCTTAGCTAGAGCAATTAGACAACAAAAGGAAGTCAAAGGTATACAGATAGGAAAGGAAGAAGTCAAAATTTCACTATTTGCAGATGATATGATAGTATACTTAAGTGAACCTAAAACTTCCACCAGAGAACTCCTAAACCTGATAAACAACTTTAGCAATGTGGCTGGATATAAAATCAACTCAAAGAAATCAGTAGCCTTCCTCTACTCAAAGGATAAACAGGCAGAGAAAGAAATCAGGGAAATGACACCCTTCACAATAGCCACGAATAAAATAAATTATCTTGGAGTGAATCTAACAAAGCAAGTGAAAGATCTGTATGACAAGAACTTCAAGTCTCTCAAGAAAGAAATTGAAGAACATCTCAGAAGATGGAAAGATCTCCCATGCTCCTGGATTGGCAGGATTAACTTAGTAAAAATGGCTATCCTGCCAAAAGCAATCTATAGATTCAATGCAATACCCATCAAAATTCCAAATCAATTCTTCATAGAGATAGAAAGAGCAATTTACAAATTCATTTGGAATAACAAAAAACCTAGGATATCGAGAACTATTCTCAACAATAAAAGAACCTCTGGGGGAATCACCATTCCGGACCTCAAACTGTACTACAGAGCAGTAGTGATAAAAACTGCTTGGTATTGGTACAGAGACAGAAAGGACGATCAATGGAACAGAATTGAAGACCCAGAAATGAACCCGCATACCTATGGTCACTTGATATTTGACAAGGGAGCTAAATTCATCCAGTGGAAAAAGGACAGCATTTTCAACAAGTGGTGCTGGCTCAACTGGAGGTCAACATGTAGAAGAATCCAAATTAATCCATTCTTATCCCCTTGCACAAAGCTCAACTCCAAGTGGATAAAGGACCTTCACATAAAGCCAGGTACACTGAAAATATTAGAAGAGAAGTTGGGGAAGACCCTCGAATACCTAGGCACAGGGGAAAAGTTCCTGAACAGAACACCAATGGCTTATGCTCTAAGATCAAGAATCGACAAATGGGACCTCATCAAATTGCAAAGCTTCTGTAAGGCAAAGGACACTGTCAACAAGACAAAACGGCAACCAACAGATTGGGAAAAGATCATTACCAATCCTACATCTGATAGGGGGCTAATATCTAATATTTACAAAGAACTCAAGAAATTAGATGCCAAACAACAAAATAACCCCATTAAAAAATGGGGTACAGAGCTAAACAAAGAATTCTCAACTGAGGAAACTCGAATGGCCGAGAAGCACCTTAAGAAATGCTCAACATCCTTAGTCATCAGGGAAATGCAAATCAAAACAACACTGAGATACCACCTCACACCAGTCAGAATGGCTAAGATCAAAAACTCAGGTGATAGTAGATGTTGCCGAGGATGTGAAGAAAGAGGATCACTCCTGCATTGTTGGTGGGGTTGCAAGCTGGTACAACCACTTTGGAAGTCAGTCTGGCGGTTCCTCAGAAAATTGGACATAGCACTACCTGAGGACCCAGCTATACCACTCCTGGGTATATACCCAGAAAATGCCTCAACAAATAACAAAGACATATGCTCCACTATGTTCATAGCAGCCCTATATATAATAGCCAGAAGCTGGAAAGAACCCAGATGTCCTTCAACAGAGGAATGGATACAAAAAATGTGGTACATTTACACAATGGAATATTACTCAGCTATTAAAAATAATGAATTCGAGAAATTCTTAGGTAAATGGATGGATCTAGAAAATATCATCCTGAGTGAGGTAACCCAATCACAAAAGAACACACATGGTATTTACTCACTGATAAGCGGAGATTAGCCCAAAAGTTTGAAACAACAAAGATTCAACTACCAGACGACATGAAGCTCATGAAGAAGAAAGAACAAGTGAGGATGCCTAGGTCTTTCTTAGAAGGAGTAACTAAATAACCAAGGGAGCAAATATGGAGACAAAGTGTGGGTCAGACTCTGAAGGGGGGGTTGTAGGGAGACCATTGTGTCCGGGTATTCATTCCATAGGCAGTCATCAAAAATAGACGCTGATAGGGATGTCAGGATGGGAAAGCTGACAGCAGCCTGATAAGGCTGTCTCCTTAGAGGTCTCTCAGAGTCGGACATACCCAGAGACAGGTACCCACAGCTATCCATTAATATGATCAAAGTTCCCAATGGAGGAGTCAGAGAGTAAATTGAAGGAACCGTGAACCATAAGGGCTGGTGGCCCTGTGAGGAGAGCAAGAATACCAACCAGCCAGAGCTCCCCAGGGTCTAAACCACCAGCCCAGGAGCACATAGGGAGAGACACATGACTCCAGCTGTATATGTAGGGGAGGATGGCCCTGTTGGGCATAGGTGGGAGACAAGATCATTGGTACCCTGAAGGCTGAGCACTGAGGGGGGGGAATCTGAGGGTGGGGAGGGAGGCTGGGGGTAGGTGGGTAAACACCTTCATAGAGGCAGGAGGAGGGAGGATGGGATAAGGGGTTCCTGGGTGGTGGGGGAAATATGGTAAGGGGATAAAATTTGAAATGTAAATATTATATCCAATAAAAGGGGAAAAATAGAAAAGCGGTTAGAACCAACATTCTTAATAAAATGTCAGCCCTCTTTAAAAAAAAAAAACCTATCTTGATACTAAAATTTGTTTTGAGAATTGTATGTTGCAGAATGATCAACCTTGGTGTATCTACTCAACAAGCAAGCTGGGCAGACCTGCTCAAACCTCTGAGGTCCGTGAATTCTATCTGGAGGCAGCGAAGACACAGCATCAGAGGATTGTCAACTTGCACTCCCCCCCACCCCTCTTCTAATATCTCAACGCCCATAATCAGCTTGAAGAAGTTAATGATGAGTCAGCGCCCCTATTCCCTGGGCATGGGGACTAAGGTGCTAAATGTTGGGCTGTCTCCCTAGGAAAAAGTAGTGGTTTTGTCGGAATAGAGAGGATTAGCTAGGGTTTATTGCATAGCCATAACCTATTAGTAGAAATCTGTATAATTAATATCAAGATGAAGATATAAATTCTTAAATGGCACCAATTTACTTTGTTTACAAATTTTAAGGTTTTCAGTGGCATGAGCT
Organism: Arvicanthis niloticus; assembly: GCF_011762505.2. Classification (NCBI taxonomy): domain Eukaryota; kingdom Metazoa; phylum Chordata; class Mammalia; order Rodentia; family Muridae; genus Arvicanthis; species Arvicanthis niloticus. The sequence continues at coordinate 155,705 of NW_023046322.1, read as the reverse complement.
TTTTAGTGATATAAGAGTGAGATGAATATTGTTACTCTCATAGGCATTGTACCAGTATAACACACTTAGGAATACAAAGCTTAGACCCAGTCCTTCTTTAACTTTTTTAACTGATTTGAGATGGTCAGCCTGTGAGTTAAGGGACTATAGCAAATTCATGACTTGGAGTTTATTATAAGGGTGTTCTCTATGTTTTATTTAGAAATAGCTGAGTGGAGTTAACAGGCAACACTCCAGATTACCTTACATGGATAGCTGGTTTTCAAAACATCAGAAATCCTTAGAATTGACATGACAAACATTTCAGTATTAATGTTCATTTTCATTAGAGACCTGTCTGCTCCGGACAGCTTCCTATGTTAAACTCTAAGAAGAAATTGAGCATCCTTGGAGTTACTCCAGTTGTGGTGAGACAGCCACTAGGCAAGAATTGCCACTTTCCTTCTACAGACAAATTACTGTCCAGAAAAGGACACACTTGCAGAATAGTCGACTGATTATATCTGCCTAGACAGAGTAATCAGCCCTTAATAATTCTGCAGCACTAAGGTCTGTCAGATGATCCTGGGCCAGAAGGCAGAAGAACAGATGCTCCAACGTTTTGAAGTAGAGCGAGTGTCCAGGTGTTCAGAGGTCTCTATAAATTGGCTAAGTTTTAGAAGCTATGCTTGGTGCTTCCCACAATTATAGTCAACTCAGTCATTCTGGATTTCTGATGGGGTTGAAAACTTATAGCTATTTACTTTGAGAGAAAAGATCTGAGTGTATGGTCATCAGCTGACATTCATCCTAAAGCCAAGGAAAAAGCCAGGTTCAGAACTAAGTGTTTTAATTAGGATAGATGACAGAGGTGCTGGTTAGTCAACAAAAGGATGGACTGGGTATTAGGACTATCTTGTACCTCACTGGTACAAATAGGCATAATTATGCTCTAATTGTATTTTGAGAGAAAAGTTTCCTTTTAACAGGAAGGGTGATGTGTAGGAGGAGCTAAGGTGGGAGGAGTACTGAGAGGAAGAAAAGGAGTAAGAAGAGGAGAAGAAGAAGGAGAGGAGAAGCTAGGTGATGAAAGAGAGATAGAGGGGGGAAACAGGGAAGCAGATGTTTATGTATCTCCACCAGTCAAAGATAGTTGATATATCTAGGTTGGGTAGTGGGTTACACCTCTGATTGAACAATACCAAACTTATAAAGCCTATGATTAACATTTCTTAAAAAAATGTATAAATGCAAAAAGGAAAAGGGGGCATGGGATAGGGGTTTTCTAAGGGGGGGGGAATGGGGAAACGGGATGGTATCTGAAGTGTAAATGAAAGATCTAATAAAAAATAAAAAAAAAATAAAAACAGTAGTTTCTTTTTGATATAAAAAAAAACAAATAAAATTATATAGTCAACACAACATGATGTCTAAAACATGTTCACAGTGGAATGGCTAAAACAAGCTGACTAACATCTTACCTCAGATACCTATGGCTTTTTGTAGTGATGACACTCTATCACTGCCTGTCGAGCATAAAATACACTTGCATTAATTATAGTTGCCATGATGCTTTATAATATCCCTATTAAGCTTTCTTAACTGAAATTTTGTTTTCTTTAACCACCATCTCCCCAGTCCCTAGCCTTCCCTCACTGAATCTGACAACCATCTTACTGTCTGCTTCTATAAGTTCTATTGATTTAGATTATGCTTATAAGTGAGGTCACATGACATTGGTTTATCGGTGCCTATTTCATTTAACATGTCCACATTGTCACAATAAGAGTTTTCTTTTCGTAATTCTTTATTACATTTGTTTACTTATTTACTTGCTAGTGTGTGTGCATGCACATTACTGCATACATGTAGCAGAATATGTGTGAAGGTCAGACAACAAATTGAAGGAGTTCCCTCTCTTATTTTACCATGTAGATCATGGGACTTCAACTCAGATCACCAGGCTTGGTAGCAAGTGCCTTTATCTACTTAGCCTTTGGGCCAGATATATGTAGACATTTTTTTTTTACTATAGAGCCTGAAAAGAGTAGGTTGGGAGGACTTGTGCTACAAGTATTAGTACAAAACTAATGATGATACAAGGATGATAAACACACACCACACACCACACACCACACACCACACACCACACACACACAGTCTCATGTATCTCAGGATGGCCTCAAATTCAACAGTGCCTGAGAATGACATTGGACTCCTGACCATCCTGTCTGACTTTGAGAATTGTAGACTTGCCATACGTCAACAGCTTTCATCTTCTTCTATCTGCTTCTCAAATCACAGCCCTGTCTCCATTTTGCTCCTCTAACTTGTTCATTCTCTGTGTTATTTCTACTTCCCAGATTACCTCAAATTCTAGAAACAATGACCCCTGAAGGCTTGCACCCTATTATAGGAACTGGAACTAACCCACAAGAGCTAATAATTTCCCAGTTGCAATAGGGACCTTGAAAGATAAAGCCTCAGACAAGGATCTACCAGACCAGAGCCTAAGACTACTACACGTTTCTAGGCTAACTTGCATACTGTCCCCAACCACAATTTGGGGTACTGTACAATCTTGCAGCTGTTCCTAGCCCCTTGAAGGCAGTTCTTGGGGTGTCACTAGACCACTGTCTTTCTGACCTTAGGAACTCAAAAATAAACTCCATAATCCCTTTCCTGTTGTATTCTCACTGTTGTTTAGAATTGTGGTAAGTAACCAACTCTAGTCCTTCACGTCCTTCTAGCTCTATCCTCCAACAAAAGAGAAAACTTTCAGATAAAAATGAATATCTTAGGTAAAAGATACTTGAGCGGATGGACAGAAGATTGAATGTTCCAGATTAGTGAACTTGAAGGCATATAAACTTGAAGTCATACTCTCTATAATAGAGTAGAGAACAATTATTATTGTTATTTGACTCTATCTATATGGGTGTTTTGTCTGTGTACCACATGTATGCCTGGTGCCCATAGAAACCAAAAGAAGACATCCAATCCCCTGGAACTGCAAACAGCTGTGAGCTGCCATCGGGCGCTCAGAATCTAACCAGTGCTTTTAAACTTATGAACCATCTCTCCAACTCTATGCAGATTTTTGTTCGTTTCTTTCTTTTTGTTTTCTTTTTTGATACAGGGTATCACTGTATACTCTTGGCTGACTTGAACTCACTGTGTAGACCGCGCTGGCCTAGAGATCCACCCACCTCTGCCTTCTGAGTGCTGGAATTAAATGCTTATGTCACCACTATCCAAACGTTAGACTACCCCCAACCAGATAAAATTTTGTTTACATAAAGACTGCAGCCTTCCCTTATGTGGCCAACCCCTTCCATTTGTTTTTCATTTCCTTTGTAATTATTATGTTAAAACTAGCCAATCACGACAGACTCCGGGCAATTGGGGTGGGGGGAGCATAGGGCAGTCATTATCTGTCCCTGTATGCTTCCTAACTCTAGTTGGGTCTTGGTGCACCTTTCAACAAAAATAATTGCTTTGCTTCTGTGTTCCTTTGTGGAACATGGAGATTATTCTGTTTATCTAGCAATCCCTAGCACAGAAAGAAAAAGCAATGAAACTAGCAGACCCCCATTAGACAGTTCGGGCTAACTCTATTGAGCCAAACCAAGAGCAATTTCTTTGGTAGAGACGGTTCTTGTTAGAGTAAAAGTTGATGTACAATTTCAGTACACAAACACATATCCGCGCGAATACACACACACACACACACACACACACACACACACACCACACACCACACACATACACACACACACACACACACACACACAGAGAGAGAGAGAGAGAGAGAGAGAGAGAGAGAGAGAGAGAGAGAGAGAGAGGACAGCTGAAGAGTGTCACTTTAAATAGAAAAGACTGACAGTTTTAAATGTGCAAGTGTCCTACACCCAGAAGATCAAATTTCAACACCATCAACCAGCACCCAGTGGCTATCCTCACTTCATCTGTAATGCTGTCTGGCCGAGATGAGTCTTTTATTATCTGGAGCGTTAACTGTCTGGAAATAAGGGACTAAATGTATTGGCTGTCTATTGTTTAGGCTAGCATCTAAGATTCCAGCATTAAATTAAATTAAATTAAATTAAATTAAATTAAAGATTTAGATTTTAGTTTCTACAATTGTGTGTGTTGGATAGCAGTTCTGCTTCTTGTTTTTGGTTTCCTCTCTGGATTTTTGAAGAGTGTAATTGCTGTATGTTGTCTTAGTTACAGTTTTATGGCTTGGAAGACACATGACCAAAGCAACATTTATACATTTAGCTTGAGCTGGTTTGCCATTTTGGAGGATTAGTCCATTATCACCATGGTAGGAAGCATGTCATCATGCAAGCAAGCTTGGTGCTGGAAGGCATTCTAGCCTAAAGCCAGGTGGCCCAAGCTGCCCATGGCTGCTGCTTTATGGGACTAGAACATGCTGCCTTTGTTCTATTACACTTTCACTGCCTAGGCTTGGCTGGCTTAGAAATTGTTCTGTAAACTGACATTGAACTCAGAGATCTGTATGCCTCTGTTTCCTGAATGCTGGGATTAAAGGCCTGTACTACTAGTCTTGGACATAAACCTCTCTTTACATTTTTACAAGAGGTTTACAAATTCTGAATTGTAGTTTATTCCAGATATTGTCAAGTTGACAATTGAGAACAGCCATCACTGCTGCCAGGCAGGAACTTTCCTTTGGATCTAATAACTTTGGCCACTTGTGGTTCAATGTTTCTGGGTATTGGGAGGTGACAGTTAGAAACGGGGATGTTAGAAGTCTGAAGGGGTTCACAGGAGGGAGGACATTATACCATAATCTGCTTATTTTGTCTACTTGGGATTGGGGAAGAGTGAATGTAGGTTACCCCAAATGTTTACTATAGAGTTAGGGATTAGGCTGGTAGGTGTGGTTCTACAAGAACTGAAGGAGAGGGGTGTTGCGGTAAATCTCTTGCCCATAGGGAGTCCAAAGAATAACGACACAAGTCAATAAGTATCAAATGAATGCTGCATGCCTAAATTGGGCAGATTTACCATTAAACTACACTATTTCCCCGGCTATGAGAGCTCTTAACAACTTGCGGTTTCCTAGGTCATCTTCGTCTTCTCTCTCTTTCGACCAACTGCCCTCTAGCTTCGACCAACTGCCAACTCCGCGCCGCCTTTTTTCCCCCTGGCTCTCCTCGTCTTCCCCTCTTCCTGCCTCTGGCTCCTCCCACTCCTCTTCTACTGCCCAATCACTGGCTGTAGCCTTTATTTAACAAATTTGATTGGACAGAAGGTTTACAAGATTCACTCCTCCTTCGCAGCCCCTCCCAGGAGTGGAGTTACCATGACAACAAGAGGCTAGGGCTATCCACCACATTTCCCCCTTTTTGTCCAATAATAAAAAAATTTTTTTTCTTTTCACATATTAATTGAACACTAACTATATTACCATGTTGTGATTGTTAAAGTACAAGATAAACCTAACACCCAGTCCATCATTTTTGTTAACTAAATAGAACCTTTGCCATCTCTCTCAATTAATAAACTTAGTTCTGAACCTGGCTTATGTCCTGTCTTCAAAATGAATAGCATCTGAAAATCATCTTCTCAAAGTAAATAGCCTGGGTTGGCTGTGAGATTATAAATCTTCAACCCCATCAGAAATCCAGGATGACTAGTTAATTAAAGATATGGGAAGCACAAAGCGTGGCTTCTAAAACTCAACCAATTTAAATAGACCACTGAACATCTAGACAGTTCCTTATTTCAAAACGTTGGAGCATCTGGTCTTCAGCCTTCTGGCCCAGGAATCATCTGACAGACCTAGTAATGCAGAATTACTAAGGGCTGATTACTCTGTCTTGGCAGATATAATCAGTCGACTATTCTGCAAGTGTGTTTCTTTTTTGCACACTATTTTGTCTGTAGATTAAAAGAGGCAATTCTTGCCTAGTGGCTGTCATACCACAACTGGTGTAACTCCAAAGATGCTCAATTTCTTCTTAGAATCCAAGACTGGGAAGCTGTCAGGATCAGATAGGTCTCCAATAAAATAAATGTTTATATCAGAATGTTTGTAATGTCAATTCTATGGATTTCTGACGTTTTTAAAAATCAACTATGTAAGGCAATCTGAACAGTTGTCTGTTAATTCCTTTCCACTAATTTTTTTTTTTTTTGATTAAAAAGGACTGGGTCTAAGCCTTGTATTTCTAAATAATATATATAGGTACAATGCCTACATGAGAGTAATATATTAATATAAATTCCATATCAATGTAAGAGATTATAATTTCAACCTTGTAATTATTATAAAGATTTCTTACCAATGTAAGATATACCTATTTTTTTTAACTGGGTCTAAGCTTTGTATTTCTGTATGAGTTATACAGGCACAATGCCTATATAAGAGTAAAATATTAATCCCACTTAATTCCTGAGATTTAGCTCTCTAATTCCCTTCCTGTCTGAAGCTACATTTGTAAAGTATTCCTTAAATTACAACACATGTATAATTTACAAAGTAACCAGAACCATCCACCCCAACATAAGGAACTGGGGCGATGATCTCCTTTTGTCTGCTTCCAGCTGAATTGGGGCGAAGAATTCCCATCTGGGGGCCCAAAGGGAAACAGGAAAATTGGCTTAGTCAAAGGAGAGCTAGCTGGCATCATTTGCCTTGAAGTCACTGTGTACTGAGAAAGTTCATAGCAAAGCTGACACCATAACTGTTACAGTCAGAAAGGTTGGACAGGCAAGCTAGATGTTCTGGAAAAGTTCTGGAAGCAAGTCCTTAAAAGAAGAGGCTTCGATGCAGTTGCAGTAGAATCAAGCACGAAGCTGGAATAGGAGGTCCTAGTGACTCAGAATCCCTGAGTATAAATCATGCCAGGGCTGAGTTTCTCTTCTTTCATCCTGTAACATATAAAACTTAAAAGCAACAGGTAGTTTTATAAAAACATTCACATGGAACATGTAGGGCAGACAGCTTTGTCAATGAAGATCAATAAAGAAAGGCCAGTGCCCTCTTCAGGTTAGTTTGATTACTTAATCAAACTATATATAACTTATATACATGCCCTCATAAAGGATGGCATGTATTAGGTCATGAGAAATTATTACCCAATTAAATGTTCTTGGCTTTGTATTGACATTTTAGTCCTAGCCAGTTAAGTCCATATAAGAGACATAACACCATATATACATCACCCATTTGGTTGGTTGAGTTAGTCTCCCTTTTCTTCTGTGTCGACTAGTGCTTCAGGGGGTCTCCCTTTGTCATTTCTGATCTTTATCATTTTGGAAGGAACCCACAGCTTTTCTTTTCCTGTGGAAACATAAACATAACCTCTCCCCCAGCGTAACACATTTCCCACTTTCCATTCTGATGTCATAATATCCTTAATATAAACAGGTTGATTTAGTTCAGAAGTTTTTTCCACAATCCAATGTCTCTCAGCAGCTGTGGAGTTTTGTTCATTAGCATTTAAAAAATTTAGAGTTAATAAAGCACTATGTAATCTATCTTTGGGGGTTCTTATTGATCCCTTTTGCCTATTAAGCATCTCTTTTAGAGTTCGATTGGATCTCTCCACAACTGCTTGTCCCGTAGGATTATGTGATATGCCTGTAACATGTTTTATATTATAATATGTAAAAAACTTCTCCATCTTATTAGAGGTATATGCTGGACCATTGTCTGTTTTAATTTGTATGGGTATTCCCATAATGGCCATGACTTCTAACAAATGTGTAATTACAGAATCAGCCTTTTCTGATGCTAATGCAGTTGCCCATTGAAATCCTGAATATGTGTCTATAGTATGGTGCACATATTTCAGTTTGCCAAACTCTGTAAAATGAAAGACATCCATTTGCCAAATGTCATTTCTTTGAGTACCCTTAGGGTTAGTTCCTGTAGGCAAAGGAGTTTGGTTATATAATGAGCAAGTAGGGCACTGCCTCACAATTTCCTTGGCTTGTTGCCAAGTAATAGAGAACCCTTTCTTTAAACCTTTGCTATTAACATGATGTTTTTTATGAAATTCTGAAGCCTCTAGCACGCTTCCTATCAATAGCTGGTCGATATCATTATTACCTTGTGCTAGAGGGCCTGGCAGACCTGTATGGGATCTTATGTGTGTTATATATATGGGGTTACTTCTATTTCTAATAATTTGTTGTAGTTGAAAAAATAATGAGGTCAATTCAGAATTATCTTGAATAAGTTCAGCAGTCTCTATGTGTAAAACAACCCTTTCGGCATATTGAGAGTCAGTTACTATATTAAGGGATTCTTGAAAATCTGACAATACCATGATAATTGCGTATAATTCAGATTTTTGAACTGACTTATAAGGACTCTCAGCCACCTTACTTATGTCTTCTGATTTATATCCTGCCTTTCCTGATTTACTAGCATCAGTGTAAAATGTAGGGGCTCCAGATATCGGAGTTCCCTTTAAAATAGGAGGGATAATCCAATTAGTTCTTTTTATGAACTGAAGCCGCTTGCTTTTAGGATATTTGTTGGTAATCTCTCCCAAAAAGTTACTACATGCTCTTTGCCAATGTTCATCTTGTGCCCATAACGAGGTAATTTCTGCATTAGTAAAAGGTACAACAATTTCAGCCGGGTCCATTCCAACTAATTGTCTAAGTCTCATTTTTCCTTTCAGTATTAATTCAGAAACCTTCTCAACGTAGGTTTTTAACTTTTTACTCTGTTTATGGGCTAAAAATATCCACTCTAGAATATAATCTTCTCTCTGCATAAGAATTCCAGTAGGAGAGTGAGTAGAAGGTAAAATAACTAAGATGCAGGCCATCTTTAGATCAATTCGATCTAGATGTGTATCCTGCAGTTTTCTTTCTACCAAGGCTAACTCCTTCTCAGCATCAGGAGTCAATTTCCTAGGACTATTTAAATCTTTATCACCTTGTAAGGTTTGAAATAAATTACTTAGTTCTTGAGTGGTCAAGCCAATTGCTGGTCGCAGCCAGTTTATATCTCCAAGTAGCTTCTGAAAATCATTTAGGGTTCTTAATTGGTTTCTTCTAATTTGTACCTTTTGTGGCTTAACCGTTTGTAGACTTATCTTATACCCTAGATAATTAATAGAATCTCCTCTTTGTATTTTTTCGGGAGCTATTTGCAATCCCCAGCAAGGCAAAATTTTCTTTACTTCATCAAACATTTTTTCCAAGATATTAATATCTGAATCAGCCAACAAAATATCATCCATATAATGATAAATAATTGATTTGGGAAACCTTTTGCGAATTATCTCCAATGGCTGTTGTACAAAGTATTGACACAAGGTAGGACTATTTACCATTCCTTGTGGTAAGACTTTCCAATGATATCTCTTTACTGGGCAACCTTTATTAAAGTTAGGTACTGAGAAAGCAAACCTTTCCCTATCACATTCATGTAGAGGAATTGTGAAGAAACAATCTTTCAGATCAATCACTATAATGGGCCAATCCTTAGGCAACAAGGAAGGCAATGGGATACCAGGCTGCAAAGAACCCATAGGCTGAATAATCTTATTAATTGCTCTGAGATCTGTCAACATCCTCCATTTGCCAGATTTCTTTTTAATGACAAATACTGGAGAATTCCAAGGACTGGTAGACTCTTCAATATGCTGAGCCTCCAGTTGTTCCTGGACCAGCTGTTCTAATACCTGTAATTTTTCTTTTGTCATAGACCACTGCTCAATTCAAATGGGTTGATTAGACAACCACTTTAGTGATAATGTTGTTGGTGTCTTGGTAGCAATGGCTCTTTGGGGTAGAGCTAAATTGTCGGCCTCTACCATATGTTGTTTATGAACAGCTTGGACAGTGTGAGACTGCCTTAAATAACGTTTCTTAACAAATTTTAAATTTTTATTAGGAGCCTGATGAATTTCATGATTAAACATTGACACTGAGGGGATATTAATCTGGGTTTTCCACTGTTGTAATAGATCTCTTCCCCATAAGTTAATGGCTATATCAGCCACGTATGGCCTCAATTTTCCTAGCTGACCTTCTGGTCCTATACATTTAAGCCATCTGGTGCTTTGTTTTATTTTGGATAAAGTTCCAAGTCCTTGAAACTGGATGTCTACTTCATGAAGTGGCCAACTTTCAGGCCAAGAATTTGGAGAAATAACAGTGACATCTGCTCCAGTGTCAACCATCCCCTCAATCTCAATATTATTCACTAGTATTCTTAGTTATGGTCTTTGATCTTCTATAGAAGTTTGCCAAAATATTTGCTTTTGACTCCCTGTGAGGCCTTCTGAATTATCTATAAAACCTTCCTCAGCCTTATCTGGTCTTACAAAATTTGTTTTTGAAGCAGTGACATTTAATTTTCCTGGGAAAGAGAAGTCTTTTTGTCTGGCACTGGGGCCTGCAAGAGGCCCCCCTGGAAGTTTTTTGGCAGGGTATTGCCCCATTTGTCTGTTGTTGCTCTACAATCCTTAATCAGATGTCGGCCTTTGCCACATCTTTGACATATTCCAGAAGGCCTAGGCCCCCATTTCCTATTATTTTGATTTGTTCTGTAGTCATTTCTGAGATGACCCCAATTACCACAATTAAAACATTTGAAATTTTCGGTCATCTCTAGGTTTCTAGTTGCAGTTTTTCCTATTACTGACATATCAGCTGAGTGAGATCCAACATCAGCTGTGTATCTAATCCATTCATCTATTGATGCTGACCTTGCCCTCAGTGGTCTGATTACTTCCTTGCACTCAGCAGTTGCATTTTCAAAGGCTAAAGACTCAATTATTGCCTTTCTTGCTACTGAATCTGATATACTCCTTTCGACAGCCTTTGTAAAAAGTCAGGGAAGGTTTCTTTTGGCCCTTGTATGACTTGAGTAAATGGTTCAAGTCTCTTCCCGGATTCTGCAACTTTGTCCCAGGCATTTAAGGCTGACAATCTACACAATGCCAGAGTTTCTTCATCATATACAGCCTGCACCTCTATTTCAGCAAAACGACCTTCACCAAGCAGTTGGTCTAAGGAAATCTTTCTTCCTCTGGCTCTATTTTGTCGTGCTATCTCCCTCGCCTCATCTCTCCACCATGCAAACCATTGTAAATTTGCGGCATGTTCCAATATAGCTCTTGCCATATCTTTCCAGTCTTGGGGGATTATTCTATTTTTAATAGCCCAAGAAGTCAGAATTTGTTTAACAAATGGTGAGTGCATACCAAAATTATTGACACTCTCCTTAAATTTTCTCAGATCTAACACATCCACAGGTTGCCATTCAAATTCCTCATAACCCTGTGGGTAAACAACATTTGGAGGTCTTTGTTGTACCGTAACCGGATAGACCAAGGTGTGTTTTCTAATAACTCTTGGTTGACTTTCTCTATTTACTTCTGTCTTAACCTCAGTATTTTCCTCAGCTGAAAATTTAAATTCCTCCCTTAAGGTTTGTATACATGCTTCATATGTTTTTTTATATTGTAATTGTTTCCATTCCTCATTATTTTCTATCTGTTTCTCCATCTGATCTGTGAGCTGTTGCATGCTCTGTTTGATCATCTTTTCTAGCTCCTGTCTCCCAGTTTCATTTTCATCTTTCTGTCTCTTATTCTGATCCATAATTTCTTGTGTCTTCAATTCATTATTTTTTATCTGTTTCTCCATCTGATCTATTAACTGCTCTATCTTCTGTTCAATTATCCTTTTAATCTCCTGTCTCCCACTTTCATTTTCATCTTTTTGTTCCTGTAACTTCTGTTCTAAGCCCTGCTTCCATTCCTCATTATTTTCTATCTGTTTCTCCATCTGATCTGTGAGCTGTTGCATGCTCTGTTTGATCATCTTTTCTAGATCCTGTCTCCCAGTTTCATTTTCATCTTTCTGTCTCTTATTCTGATCTATAATTTCTTGTGTCTTCAATTCATTATTTTTTATCTGTTTCTCCATCTGATCTATTAACTGTTCTATCTTCTGTTCAATTATCCTTTTAATCTCCTGTCTCCCACTTTCATTTTCATCTTTTTGTTCCTGTAACTTCTGTTCTAAGCCCTGCTTCCATTCCTCATTATTTTCTATCTGTTTCCAAATTTCATTTCTATCCTGTACCAAAAGTTCTATTGTTTCTTTTAATCTCTTTTCCAAGGCAAAGAATTTTTTATCTAGAGCTTTGTCTTTTGAGAAGACATAGTATATCAAAAAAATAAATATAGCAATACTGATAAATAATAAAGTGTTCCCTAAGTTGATTTCTGTCAAACCATTTGAAATATCATCATATAAAGCCCAAAAGATATCCATTGTTTTTGTCATCTTTATCAAAATATGTTTTTTTTTATATTAAAAAATTATCTGGTTTGGAGCCCTCAATTCACTGTTTCTACCTGAAAACTACCTCGCAGGCAGCTGTTTTCTAGGATCAGCAGTCCCTCGTTACAATTCGTTACTCTAACCTTTCTATTTATCTGTTTGGCTCTCTTGACTCAGAGCAGCCTGCAATTTACTCCTCGCAACCTTAAAACCTTTTACATCTATTTATCTGTGTCTATTCACCTTTTTTTTTTAAATTTAATTTTTTAATTTAAATGACCTACTGGTCTGGCTACAATAACTTTTGTTTCACTGTTGAATTTTCGGAAGACCCTTCTTTCAGTTTTCACAGGGCAGTGAGCAAGCCCAGCTGTAAGCTGAGTGCTGTTCCTGACCTTGGCGGTTGGGGAAGTTTTTGTACTTTGTAACCTTTCTTTTGTTCTTTCATCTCAAGTTAGTTGAGTTCTAAATAATATGTTGGGCGCCAATTTGTTGCGGTAAATCTCTTGCCCATAGGGAGTCCAAAGAATAACGACACAAGTCAATAAGTATCAAATGAATGCTGCATGCCTAAATTGGGCAGATTTACCATTAAACTACACTATTTCCCCGGCTATGAGAGCTCTTAACAACTTGCGGTTTCCTAGGTCATCTTCGTCTTCTCTCTCTTTCGACCAACTGCCCTCTAGCTTCGACCAACTGCCAACTCCGCGCCGCCTTTTTTCCCCCTGGCTCTCCTCGTCTTCCCCTCTTCCTGCCTCTGGCTCCTCCCACTCCTCTTCTACTGCCCAATCACTGGCTGTAGCCTTTATTTAACAAATTTGATTGGACAGAAGGTTTACAAGATTCACTCCTCCTTCGCAGCCCCTCCCAGGAGTGGAGTTACCATGACAACAAGAGGCTAGGGCTATCCACCACAGAGGGGAAAATCTACAGGTGGCTTTCATGCTTCCCTGTCAGGACTGGTCAGTGAGTTCTGGAGTTAGGGACTAGAATATAGCAAGGAGTTAGGGGGAGGAAGCTTAAAAAGGAATGGTCTGTGGGACTCAGAGGAGATATAGGCAGGCAGAAAGGAAGACTACAGCTGGTGGTATCATATAGCTCTATAGATGACACCAGGGGATTGAAGTTGACAGGAGGACAGAATGATGAATTCTTCAGTCTCCTTAACTGTTTCCCAGCCCTTTTCTTTTGTGGTGTTCTTAGTGAATTCCTGCAGGCTGAAATGATGGAATGAATTGGGTGTAGGAAGATTGGAGGAGAAGTTCTTTGTGATCCACTGGGGTTGGTGCTGCAGTGCTGAAAATGAGAATGGGGAAATAGTAAGTGGAGGAGCGAAGAGAGAGAGAGGTGTGGATCTGCATTTAGGCTTCTGTTACCATAGAAAGAGTAGCACTTGTTTTAGTGGGTGTGCAAGCCTGGCTTGGGGGCCGAGACAGAGCAAAGTGTCGGGGGAGTGGGGTTAGAAGGGGAAGATCTATGTGATCTGCAGGACATGTGAAGAATGGGCAGTGAAGACTCCCACAGGTGGTGTGCTACAAAGGTGATGTTTTGATTGTGTGATTGGGTCTGCAAGAACTGAAGGAAGAGAAGATCTGTAAACAGTCTACCTGGTGTTCTGCCAGGCATGGTGTGGAGTTATTGTTCTCATCCTGTTGGTTCCTATCCTCTTTGGCAGCCTAATGACCCTTTCATAGGCATTGAATATCAGATATCTTCTATATCAGGTATTTACAGTAGGATTCCTAACAGTAGCAACATTACAGTTATGAAGTAGCCACAAAGTAATTTAATGATTTGCTGACCACAACATAAAGAACTGTATTAAGGGGGCACAGCATTAGGAAGTTATAGAACCACTGTCCTAGGGAGTCTGAATCGGTAAAGAATAAATCCCTACTAATATCAAAATACCTTAAAGATTTTTCATGCCTTGACCCACAAACACTTCTCTCCCAGAAGGTGTAGACTCCCTTCACTTTGCCATATTCTTCTCAGTTGTCATAAGAGCATGATGGTGGAGTTCTCATTTGCCAACATTAAACTCCAAGAAAGAAACCAAGGGTTTCTAATACTGGAAGGACAGTGAGGGGGCTGCACAAACACCCACAGCTGAGCTTAGCTGATTGGGCTACACAAGACTATTCTGAACATAAACATCTCTGGAAACCACAGACTTATTTCAAAAGTTTTATTCATATTGTATTTTATTAGGATCAGGTTTTGTCTAGAGAGCTCTTTGTGGCCATGTAGACCAGAGGAGGGCCTCAGATAATCTGAATCACTAGTTACAGGTGGTTAAAAACTCTCCTGTGTGTGCTGGAAATTGAACCAGAGTCTTTGTACACAGAACTTTTCTACACATAAACATCTCTGGAATCCATAGACTGATTCCAAAAGTTTTATTCATATGCTATTTTACTAGGTTAATATAGGACCCTAAAAGGCAGCCTGATTTCTGCTTGAGCTAGGTTTGAAACCCCAGTGACCCAGCAGGTGACCCCCCACAGTTCCCTGCAAGGGATGGTAGGCATTTGTCACATCCCCATACTCCAGTCTCCTGACATGGTGCCACAGCTCTTGATAGACTTGTGTCCTTTGGTCACGTAGGGCAACACCCCTACTAGCCTCTCCACATGTAGAAGGCATGACTACAAGCCAAGGAGCCTCAAGGCAGATCTTCATATTAATGAGGTACCTAAAGTCTAGAGGGACATAGTCAATTAAGCATTCCTTCCCAGACACCTTCTGCAAAAGGTATTTAACCTTAGGCTTGCCCTGAGAAAACTAGGGTATGGTTAATCATTTACTTTCCACCATGACAATAAACAACTTAAAATCATGGACCATTTCTCTTTCATTGAGGATCCACTGTGAGGAGCAGTGGAGCAGGCCTTCATCTATAGAGCTTCCTTCCAATCTCCCACAGAAGATTGTCTCCGCATTCCCAGCCACAGCAACCACCAACCCAAGCAAGCCAAGCAAGCTGCCGAAACCAAGACAAGAACTTATTATCCCCATGGCAAACAGCCGGAGCATCTCTCCTTTTCTCTCCCTTTTGTCCTAGTGTCAATCCAGACCTTGGCCCCCACTTTGTTCTCAGAACTTCCACAGCTCCCATAGCCCAACTTGGGTGCCTAAAAGACTGAGAGCCAGACAAACTAGCTCTGGCTCCCCTCAGATTTCAAACTGCACTTCTCACCCCCAGAGTGGGGTCCTGAGGCTTTCCATAGCCCCATGCCTGCAGGGTGCCAGCTTGGAGAGAGTGCAGTCAAACTTTCCAAGCCTTTGTCTCCCCAAGTGGCCTTAGCCTCTTGCTGGGGCAGACTCAGGACATACTTTATTCCAACAACTGGTCTGAGACACATACTACAACCCAATAGTTAAGGTTTTGTGAACAGAAATTTTTTTGTGGTCATGGAGAGCAGAGAAGGGACTCAGATCCTCTGAATCACCAGGTACAGGTAAGTTCCTAAGAACTGAGTCTTAAAAAGAAAGTCTTCATTGTCTTTTATTTCTCTGGTGAATAAACATTCATGATCAATATCTTCTTTGCTCTAGGCCCTGGTCATCTGTTCTGTTCAGTTCAATGCATACAGATTTCTCCAAATAAACTCAGTTGGACTGTGTTTAGGGCCAGCTCCTAAATTGAATCCCAGCTTTCAAGTCATCAGACAAAAACCAAACAAGACCATCAACAGGGTAGATGTCAGGTAGAGTGTCCTAGACTCCTGTGCTGCCCTTTCCACATCTGCCATTTTAATATATTATAGCTGTTTTCAATCTGACCCATGCTGCCTATTCCCAGATTCAGTGTAAATGCTCCAGCAATAGTGTACTCTAACCAGAAGTCTTTGGTTATAACACCAACTGTTGCTGTTGGAAGAAAAGTGTTGGTCATATCTGTCTAGCCCCTAAAATCATTTTAGGCATTTGAGTGAGGGCTTCAAGAAAATACTGTGCAGAAGCTAGGGAATGCTTATAGGGAATGCTTCAGCCACCAAGAGGGGTTGTGACTCCAACATTGACTTCCACCCTGAGGTCTCAGAGACCTCAGAAGCATGAACTGAGATGAAATCCAGTGCCTGAGCCTTCAGCTCCTCTCTGCTGTGGAGTCAGCCAGGATGAGAGTGTGCGCAGCATTCTCTACAGAGAGGTTCCTACAGAGGACATCCTCACACATGACCATCAAGCCCTCTACGCCATACTTGTCAGCAGCTGCCAGCACACCAGTGGCCATGGAGTGGCTGTGGAGGTGTGGTGCCTTCCCAGTGTAGATAAAGTCCATCATCTCCTTGAAGTCTTGGGGATCCAAGTCATGGATCACAACTTGATTTTTTAGGCTTTCCTTCATTTCATGTTCAAACATCGCTCTGAAAACTGGAGAGCGAGCTGCTAGGATGGCCTTGTGAACCCTGAATTCATGGCCAGCCACCAACAGGCAACAGTCTGTGAAGAGAGATTTCTCCCACAACTCCCTTAGGTCATCTGCCAGTATGTGCCATGGATCCATGATTGCAGGTGTCATGTTCTTTCCAGGCATGCAAAAGAAGTCTCTTACTATGCCCACCTTGCAGCAGAGGGTGAGCTGGTCTTCAGGGAGAAGCCAATGATGATGGGAGAGGAGGAGATCTTGGAGAATGAACTTTTTGAATCCCCATTGTTGCTTTTGCAGAAAGCTAATGATTTTTGTGCTCTTTGTTCTTTGATATTTCTCTCCTTGGGAATTTATGATCCAGAACTCAAACTTTGCCCAAACTGGTCTCTCTGGACAGCTGAGCAACACCAAGTAAACTGACAGGTAGTGTTTGCTTTCTTCATCAACCCTGTTTGCATGAACTCTTAAACACCATGCCACTTCGTCATTGGCCTTTAATGAGATCACTGGGCTTGAAAACTTTCTCTGAATTCCACCAATGCAAAATGAAAAGTTGCTAATGGTCCACACACAGCAGAATTTTTTAACAGTGATGTGTGGAGCCCCAGCTCTTGGCTTCCAGGTCCCCTGTCATTTCTGTTGAAGGTTGTTTGGTGGTTAGAGTTGATCTAAAGTTGATCTAAAAAGAAGAACTAGAAGTTATTTATTCATTCTGGTTGATTCAATTACAGATACATTTTAGATTTTAGTTTCAATTTGTCCTAAGTGCTCTCTCTCTCTCTCTCTCTCTCTCTCTCTCTCTCTCTCTCTCTGTCTTTCTCTGTCTCTCTCTCTCCCTGTCCTCCCTTATCATCCCTATTCAACTCCCTTCCCATGCTCTAAATAAACTATTTTATAATAAACCTGTCATATGGCTGGTACCTCAGGGGGACGGGATGCCTCAGCATGGGCCTACCAGATAACCAATCCCACCATCACCATAGCTGGTGCTGACAAACAGATCCTTAATTTCTTTTCATAAAACACATTGTGTAGTGACTCAGATTTAACAACTTCCAGGTCCCCAGGTTAACATCTCCCATTGCCAAATGGACTTTCCATTCAACAGATTGCATGTTAGAACTACTACCCATTCAAATCATACCAAGATGGTAAGCTCTCTCTCAGACAGTGGTCAGTGTAAACATTCCCTGGTCCCAAGGTAGGGTTGTTGAGCTAGCAGCCACCTTGTGGTGTTCTTGTGGATGAAGACATTCACAGTCTTTATGACTGGCCTCTTTGCTATATCCTTATCTTAGGACATTTTCCCTTTAGTTGAGATTTTCTCTCTCCTCTGTGACATTTCCTTTTATTACAGCTGTGAAATCTCAGGTCTGGGTAAACCATTCTCCTCACTGCCCACTCAGGTACTGGCCTGAGCTCAGACCTCAATTCAATGCTTGATGTATTGGTGATTTGACCCTTCTGTTGTTTAGTTATTAACTTATCCTCAGGATGCTGGTAGGGGTAATTAATAACTGCACTCTCACCCAGAAAGCATATGTCTTCCCAGTCACTCCCAGGTTCTATACTGGTATGTCTCTCACTCTTAAAGGATTAAAACTTCACAAGCTAAATTTGGACCCAATATCCACTAAGCAAAAACTCTGCAGGGGTGTCAAAAGGTACTTTAAAAAAAATAAACTTTTACAACTCTCTCTTCTGCCTTCTGGAAAAATGGAAATATTTCTATGTAGGGCCCCCTTCTACCACCCCATCTCTTGCTGCTTTCTTTCTTTGATCTCCCTCCTGCATATAGGCACAGTGACAAGACTACTTAGATTGTGGTATGATAACTATTGAGAAAGTGTTCCCCCATGATTCTGCCATTGCCTCTGCTGCTGCCTCTAGCCTCCTCTCTCCACTTCCACCCTTGCTTTCTTGCTCCCTGCCCAACCCAACCTCATGTGGGCAAAATTCTTGCTATGCTAGAGCAGAGTTGCAGGCACTGCCTCTTACTCCCCGCCCCTCCCCAAGGTGCTTGCTCCCTTGCCCTGATTCATTTCTGCCCTGCTCACACCAGATTGAGCTGCTGCCTATGCTTCTGTGCTCCTAGGGTCTGTTCACCACCACCACTGTAAACTCTCTGGTTTCTTTTCATTCTGTTCTGCATCAGCTCTAAACCAGGTAGGGAAGCTCAGTTGCTCCATGCAGAGATCAAACCCACTGCTCTGTTCACAGCAACAGAGGCTGACTATGGTGAAATCAGAGACCTCTTGCCCACCAGAAAAAAACATGTCCATTTATCTCTATATGTTTGTCCTTTTATATGTTTTTATCTAGTGATATACAGTCATTTCTGCCATTTCAATATGTGACAAATGTGTGACATTTCTTTAGTCAGAGCTGTAGCTTTATCACCATCTTGATTAGGGGCAGTCTTATGAGTGTATACCATCTTTTTGGGGGGCAGATAAGGTTTTCCTATGCCTTTGCTTCAGTGCCATCTTAGCTAAGGGAGGTCACATGACTGGCTGTAGCTTCACTGCCATCTTAGTTAATGATAGTCCCATGACCACCCACCATCTTTCTTATGGGCAATTTCTACCTCACTGCCTTATCACCTTAGAACATGCTGACTTAGGGTCTCTGATTTCTATCCTGCCTTGGTAAGTAGTAATTTTAATAGTAATTTAAAGATTTACAACAGTAAAAAGGTTAAAGATCACTGATTTAAGTTAGAGATTACCTAACTCAGATATGCTTAATGTATACTAGCTGTCAGTCTTCTCAGAAATCTGCTAAATGTAACAGTACATGTTTAAGGTTATTACGACAAACAGAGACTCCCAAGGCATAAGAGTTACAACCCCCCACATTCCCACCAAGGTCTCCAAGAAAATGTAGGCACAGTGACAAGACTGCCTAGATTGTGTTATAAAAACCACTGAGAAACAGTGCTTCATTTCCTTGCTGCTGCCAGAGATCAGCTTATGCTGTTGTGAAATTGAGGACACCCAGAGAATTAAATGTCTCATATTGCCTAGGTCAAGGTGAGTCATTTCTCCCATGTTCCTATTCTACAGGAAAAAAAGCTGCTTCTCTTCTGGGCCTAATTGACACACTGACTCTGCCCAGAGTTGTGATGGAGAACATAGGGACCTAGAAAACTTTCTAGGTAGTGGACTATTGACCAACCTCTGTCATTTTAATTAATGATGTCTAGATTTTAATTTATTTTTCTCAAATTTCTGTACGTTGATAGGTAAGCAAACTACAGCTAGAAAACAGACCTCTAGCTCTTTCCCCCAAGGTAATTAACCACCTTAATATCTCATTAGTCAATTTGTTAACTAGTTTAGAGTACCAGATCTTTTACCAAAGACAGATTTGCCTTACTCTCAGGCTTCACGATATAAGACACAGAAGTTCAGATGTAACCTTCACAGATACAACCTTCTGTTACTTCCTGTTCTGAACTCACTTCCCAGTGAATAAATGCTACATATTTCCTCCCCTTGTTATGACACTGACCTAACATTAATAATAGAGTTCTTATAAATTAGCCTAACACTAATAAAACATTCCATTCCATGATCCAATTTTTATAATCACAAGTTTAAATTTTAAGTTTCCTTTGATTGTCCTTAACCTACAGACTAAAAGTGCTTCTTGTGGTAAATCTATACTATCAGCTGTCATAGTTACAAATAAGTTTCTTTTGTTGGTCTTTTAATTATAGTCTTTAAGGTGTTATTCAGGCTAATCTATATGATCAATTATCATATTCACAAGGTCGTCAAATTTTTTAGTTTCTGTTAATTATCTTCAAATACATTCTTCAAAATGCTTCTGATTATACTACATCTATTTATATACATTCAGTCTTCTAGAGAGAAGAAAAAGCCCTTCTTGCTCCTTCTGTTCCATGAAACGTTTTTGTCTTCCCTAAGCTCATCTTAAAGATTGTTCTTGCTGTTAACAAATTTCTCTCTTTTGCAAACTTATACTCTCCAATAACACAGTCAGATCTACCTCCCATGGACCAAAGAGACTGAATTTGGGTGAGTACATCTGCCCATCAATAGCCTAAGTTCCCACTTGAGGCCTCTTCTAGAGGGTAGAATTCCTCTTCTGTTCCCTGGGATTGGGACTCATCTCACTTTAAACACCAAGACCTATAGGTTTCAAATGTACACCTACAAAAAGTTCTTTTTCTCCCAAAATATTCTTAACATTATTCATATATATATATATATATATATATATATATATATATATATATGTGTGTGTGTGTGTGTGTGTGTGTGTGTGTGTGTGTGTGTGTGAGTGTGTGTGTGTATACACATGTATATTATATATGTAATATATATTTTATGTAGTATATATCTATAAAGTATATATTGTATATATGATGTATATATCATATGTAGATATGATGTATTTATAGTATACATTTATTATTTTCTACAACTACTACTGCTACTGTTACTACTATTACTACTACATTACTACTACTACTACTACTACACAAACACACACACACACACACACACACACAAACATAATGTTTCATCATCTTGTCAGGTCCAGAAGTTTACTGAAAATCAACATGCAAGATAGCTCCAAAGATGCAACCCACATGCTCCAATCTACTCTCATAGACACAGATGCTTCTACTGGACCTGTTCCTTTTATCTAGAGATAGTTCCACAGTCCCTGGATAGCAAGGAAACAGCCAACCTCCTATGATTGGACCAATGTCACAATCCACATTTTCTTGGTTTTCCCAAGACATGTCATTTCAAAATCAGCAAGAAGTAACTAAAGATCATGACAAAGCTATTCTTGATCCACAATTGTCTCTTTCTAGTTTTTTCCTTTTCTTTTAAATTAATCAAAAATGAAGAAATGTTATCATTTTTTAGGCTCCACACAAAAGTTACCTGGCAATATCAAGGTACACCTGACTCACTATGAAAGTGCCTTTTTGCCCCTCTTCACTCTCTTATTCTCTTACTTTCCTACACTTCCTGACCACTTTCTACCTATGTTCTCTTCCTCCCTGCCCCTGTTTCTCCATGTGTTTCTGAACTGCCTCTTCTCTTCTTTTTCTTTCTATCCTCTCCTCTTCCTCTCTCTTTCTCTTTCTTTTTCTCTTCATCTGCCTCTACTACTTTCTCATACTCAACTCCCCTTCCTATGCTCTAAATAAACTTTGTACTATACCAAAATATCTATCTCTATGTCTATCTCTATGTCTATGTCTATCTCTATCTCTATGATACCAAACTATATATCAAACTCTATTCTATACTGTGGCTGGTACCACAGGGGTTAGGGATGCCTCAGCCTGAACCCTCCTGAGCACCCCTCTAATTCTTATTATACCTGGTTCTAACAAACCTATTCTGGCTCTTATTTTATGAAACACAACAGTTACGATTTCAAACTTTGGATGAGCTTAGAAAATACATTAACATTTCAAGTATACTGTAGTACCCTAAGGCTTCAGCTCTGCACTCAATCCCCCAAAATGTTGAGGCCCACATTCTGCCTCAACACTTTTGCCTCAACGCTTTGGTGCTAAGTGCTCTGGTCAAGAGAGAGTGTGGCTCTTGGGGCAAGAGACACGAAGAATAGAGACAAGACAGTGTGTGATTTAGTCTCTTTTATTTTCTCAAGTCTCTCTTTATCAAGTCTCTCCTTCTCAAGTCTCTTTTATTGAGTCTCTCTTTCTCAAGTCTCTCCTTTGAAGGGAATTCTGAGGTATTTAAATACACAAGCAGGAGAACACAGGTGAAAACATTTTACCATGTGCAACATACAGCTGAGGTCACTAAACAGCAAAACAAGCTATGTGGGATAAACAATATATTTATCAGAGTGTGCTTCAGCTGTTATAGGCTTTTAACAACCAAGTCTTTCATCAGGGTATATGGTTCCAGATGGCTGCAAAGTTGATCTAGCCGCTTTCTGCTTAAGTCAGCTCCCAACAGGTCCCCCTTTTTAATTTTTTTTTTCAAAAGGGAAGGCTGGGAAAATTTACGAAACCGTGCCTGTCCTAGGTTGGAGCAAAGGACCCCAGCCTCACTTAAGATGGTGAGGCCTCCCTTATTTTAGGGGCAAGGGTCTCGATATGCTCTCTTACCCGTCATTGGCTAACCGGCTAAGCACGCAAGTTAGGGGTTAATCCTCATCAGTCTTGATGACAGAGGTTTCAGAGTCCCCGACTTCCAGCCTGTAATAGCGGACCTGTATGGGTTTCATTTGTTATCTGTTGCCATACCAAAGCCATCAGTTTGAACAGCATGAACCCGAGAGACAAGAGACTTAATATCTAAACCGTTGATATAAAAGCAACACTCTTTAAGGCAACACACAACTTCCCCTGTTGGAGAAGTAAAAGGTCTAAGCCTTGTACCCACAAATTTATACCAATGAAATCCTTGAATTTTGCACCAGCTTAGTAACAATTATACAGATTAAGACAGCCTAATATTAACCACCTCAGTCCCCAAGTCCAGGGAATTGGGGCGCCGACTCTTCATTAACTTCTTCAAGCTGAACATGGGCGTTGACTTTTAGAAGAGGGATGAGGGGAAGGGTAAATTGATAAGCATCTGAAGTCTGTCTTAACTGCATCCAGCTGGAAGTCCAGGGCATCAGTGAACATGCAGGTGATAAGAAGATTCATTCACCAAGGCTGTGTATTTGGTAATATACAAATCTCAAAACAAGTTTTAGTATCGAGATAATTATTTTGTTTCTCTG
This sequence comes from Arvicanthis niloticus, assembly GCF_011762505.2. NCBI lineage: Eukaryota > Metazoa > Chordata > Mammalia > Rodentia > Muridae > Arvicanthis > Arvicanthis niloticus. The sequence continues at coordinate 132,301 of NW_023046322.1, read as the reverse complement.
AAATCTAGTGTTCTGGAGGCCTACCTCTGTCATGTCTGATCCATATAATTCTGGAAGACATAACTACTACCTTAATGACCTGATCAGAAAACTTATAGAAAAACCTTTTTTTTTTTCCAAATTAGCCTTTCCTTAAGCCAGTAACCAGAAAAACCTTTACATTGAGTTTTTATCCAGAAAAATATTATACAACTCAGAATCACACCCATTTTGAAAGTTACATCAATTAACATTATCATTCTGCTTAGCTCTCTGTCTAGAGCAGCCTTCTATTTATTCCTCGAGTCTTTAAAGCCTTTTTCATCTGTTTTTACTCACTCATTTCTTGCCCCATTTTCGTTACTATAACCTTTATCTGTTTGGCTCTCTTGACTCAGAGCAGCCTGCAATTTACTCCTTGCATCTTTAAATCCTTTTTCATCTGTTTCTATTTACTTATTTCTTGCCCCGTTTTTGTTACTATGCAATCACCTTTGTTTCACTTCCGAATTCAGCCAGCTCCGTCAGTCGACTGGTTCTCCAGCGCAGGGTGTCTTCCACTGTATCCCGCTTACTGGAGTCCCTGTTCAGGTGCCACTAATGTTGAGGCCCACATTCTGCCTCAACACTTTGCTGCTGCAGGAGACTCGAAGAATGGAGACAAGACAGGGTGTGATTCAGTCTCTTCTATTTTCTCAAGTCTCCCTTATTGAAGGGAATTCTGAGGTATTTATATACACAAGCAGGAGAACACAGGTGAAAACATTTTACCACATGCACCATACAGCTGAGGTCACTAAACAGCAAAGCAAGCTATGTGGGATAAACAATATATTTATCAGAGTGTGCTTCAGCTGTTATAGGCTTTTGACAACCAAGTCTTTCATCAGGGTATATGGCTCCAGATGGCTGCAAAGTTGATCTAGCCGCTTTCTACTAAAGTCAGCTCCCAACACCAAAACCCAGAGGAGACTGGACTCCCAGAAGCTCTAACACATAGGAACATAAGATAATAGGATCATAGGATCTCACGACCTTGGGCACACCAGGATTTTAGGAGCCCAGAAGCAGCCTGATTCCCAGGAACTATCACAACCAGGGTCTCAGGATCACAGGATCACAGAGACAGCTGGACTCTGAGGAGTTCTGACTCAACCAAAATAATAGTACAGCCAGGCTCCAGTCAGAGATAGTGAGTGAAGGTAGCACTAGAAATAACCATATGGTGAAAGGCAAGCACAAGAACATAAGCAACAGAAATCAAGGTTATTTGGCATCATCAGAAACTAGTTCTGCCATCATAGCAAGACCTGAATACCCAATGACACCAGAAAAGCAAGATTCAGGTTTAAAATCACTTCTCATGAGAGTGATAGAAGACTTTAAAAAGGCTATAAATAACTTCTTCAAAGAAATACAATAGAACACATGTAAACAGGTAGAAGCCCTTTAAAAAGAAATACAAAAATCCCTTAAAGAGTTACAAAAAACCACAACCAAACAGGTGAAGGAATTGAACAAAACTATTCAGAACATAAAAATGGAAGTAGAAACAATGAAGAAATCACAAAGGGAGACTACCCAGGAGATAGAAAATCTAGGAAAGAGATCAGAAGTCATGGATGCAAGCATCACCAACAAAATACAAGAGACAGAAGAAGAGTGTTGACAACCACACTGCCCCACGTTTTGGGGCTAAGTGCTCTGGTCAAGAAAGAGAGTGTGGAATGGAGGGGGAAGAGACACGAGGCATGGAGACAAGACAGGGTGTGATTCCAAGTCTCATTTTTCTGTTTATTGTCTCTCTTATTGTCTCCTCTCTCTTAGTGTCTCCTCTTATTGTCTCTCTCTTATTGTTTCTCTCCTTGCAAGAAAATCCTGGGTATTTATAAACACAAGCAGGGGAACACAGCTGAAGACACTTTACCATGTGCACCATGCAGCTAGGGTCACTAAACAGCAGAACAAGGTATGTGAGATAAGCAAGATATTTATCAGAGTGTGCTCAGCTGTTGTAGGCTGTTGAAAGCAAATCTCTTGTCAGGGTATATGGCTGCAAATTTGATAGCTGCTTTCTGCTAAAAGTCAGCTCCCAACAGAAGAGAATCTCAGGTGCAGAAGATACCATAGAAAACATTCCTACAACTGTCAAAGAAAATAGAAAATGCAAAAACTCCTTAGCCCCAAAACATCCAAAAATCCAGAACACAATGAAAGGACCAAACCTAAGGATAATAGGTATAGAAGAAAGCAAAAATTCCCAACTTAAAGGACCAGTAAATATCTTCAACAAAATTATAAAAGAAAACTTCCCTAACCTAAAGAAAGAGATGCCATGAACATACAAGAAGCCTACAGAACTCCAAATGAACTAGATCAGAAAAGAAATTCACCCCATGTCACATAATAATCAAAACTCCAAATGCACAAAACAAAGAAAGAATATTAAAAGCAGTAAGGGAAAAGGTCAAGTAACATATAAAGGCAGACCTATCGAAATTACAGTAGACTTCTCAACAGAGGCTATAAAAGCCAGAAGACCTGGGACATATGTCATACAGACCCTAAGAGAACACAAATGGCAGCCTAGGCTACTATACCCAGCAAAACTCTCAATTACCATACATGGAGAAACCAAGATATTCCATGACAAAACCAAATTTACACAGTATCTTTCCAAAATCCAGCCCTACAAAAAATAATCGAGGGAAACATGGAGGGAAATTTTACCCTAGAAAAAGCAAGAAAGTAATCTTCCAACAAACCAAAAGAAGATAGCCAGAGAAACATAACTCCACCACTAACAACAACAACAAAACCCAAACAAATCAAAAATACAAGGAAGCAACAATCACTTCTCCTTAATATCTCTTACCATCAATGGAATCATTTCCTCAGTAAAAAGACATACACTAATGGACTGGATACATAAACAGGACCCAACATTTTGCTGCATACAAGAAACACACCTCAGTGACAAAGACAGATACTACCTCAGAGTAAAAGGCTGGAAAACAATTTTCCAAGCAAACGGTCCTAAGAAACAAGCTGGAGTAGCCATTCTAATAGTGAATTAAATTGGACTTTCAACCAGAAGTTATCAAGAAATATAAGAATGGACACTTTATACTCATCAAAGGAAAAATCTACCAAGATAAAATCAATTCTGAACATCTATGCACCAAATTCAAGGTCACCTATATTCATAAAAGAAACTTTGCTAAAGCTCAAATCACACATTGCACCTCACACAATAACAGTGGGAGACTTCAACACCCCACTCTCAGCAATGGGGACAGATCACCATGGACTATGGCTGGTCTTCAATAATGATAAAATCAATGCAAAGCCCACATACACAAGGAATCTGAACAATGCTCTACTCAATGATAACTTGGTCAAGGAAGAAATAAACAATAAAAATAGACTTTTTAGATATGAATGAAAATTAGGACACATCATATCAAAATTTGTGGAACTCCATGAAAGAAGTACTAAGAGGAAAAATCATAGCTCTAAGTGCCCACAAAAAGAAAATGGAAAGAGCATACATTAATAACTTCACAGCACACCTGAAAGCTTTAGAACAAAAAGAAGTTAATATACTCAAGAGGAGTAGATGGCAGGAAATAATCCAACTCAGGGCTGAAATCAACCAAGTTGAAACGGAAAGAACTACACAAAATATCAACAAAACCAGGAGCTGGTTCTTTGAGAAAATCAATAAGATAGACAAACCCTTAGCCAGACTAACCAACCGGGACAGAAACAATACTCAAATTAATAAAATCAGAACTTTTTTCATGTTTTTTCCTTTTTTATTAGATATTTTATTTACACTTTAGATGCCATCCCCTTTCCCCATTCCCCCCCTTAGAAAACCCCTATCCCATGCCCCCTTTTCCTTTTTGCATTTATACATTTTTTTAAAATGTTAATCATAGGCTTTATAAGTTTGGTATTGCTCAATCAGAGGTGTAACCCACTACCCAACCTAGATATATCAACTATCTTTGACTGCTGGAGATACATGAACATCTGCCTCCCTGTCTCGCCCCGCCCCTTTCTCTCTTTCATCACCTACCTTCTCCTCTCCTTCTTCTTCTCCTCTTCTTACTCCTTCTCTTCCTCTCAGTACTCCTCCTACCTTAGCTCCTCCTAAATATCACCCTTCCTGTTAAAATGAAACTTTTCTCTCAAAATACAATTAGAGCATAATTATGCTGATTTGTACCAGTGAGGAACAAGATAGTCCTAATACCCAGTCTATCATTTTGTTGACTAACCAGCACCTCTGTCATCTATCCTAACTAAAACATTTAGTTCTGAACCTGGCTTTAGGATGAATGTCAGTTGACGACCATCCACTCAAATCTTTTCTCTTGAGATAAAAAATAGCCAGGATTGGCTATGAGGCTATAAGTTTTCAACCCCATCAGAGATTCAGAATGACTGAGTTAACTATAATTGTGGGAAGCACAAAGCATAGCTTCTAAAACTTAGCCAATTTATAGAGACCTCTGAACACCTGGACAGTCCCTCTACTTCAAAATGTTGGAGCATCTGTTCTTCCGCCTTCTGGCCCAGGATCATCTGACAGACCTTAGTGCTGCAGAATTATTAAGGGTTGATTACTCTGTCTAGGCAGATATAATCAGTCGACTATTCTGCAAGTGTGTCCTTTTCTGGATAGTAATTTGTCTGTAGAAGGAAAAAAATAAATGAAATAAAATAAAATCAGAACTGAAAAGGGAGACATAACAACAGAAACAGAAGAAATTAAAAAAAAATCGTCAGATCCTACTACAAAGGCCTATACTCAACAAAATTGGAAAATATGGATGAAATGGACAATTTTCTACATAGATACCAGGTACCAAAGTTAAACTAGGAGCAGATAAACCATCTAAACAGTTGCATAACCCCTAAAGAAATAGAAGCAGTCATTAAAAACCTCCCCACCAAAAAAAGTCCGGGGCCAGACGGTTTTAGTGCAGAATTCTATCAGACCTTCCATGCAGACCTAATATCAATTCTCTTCAAACTATTCCACAGAATAGAAACAGAAGGAACACTACCCAAATCATTCTATGAAGCTACAATTATGCTCATACCTAAGCCTCACTAAGACCCAACAAAGAAAGAGAACTACAGACCAATGTCTCTTATGAATATTGATGCAAAGATACTCAATAAAATTCTTGCAAACTGAATCCAACAACACATCAAAGCAACCATCCATCATGTTCAAGTAGGCTTTATCCCAAGAATTCAGGGATGGTTCACAATTCAGAAATCCATCAGTGTAATCCACTATATAAATAAACTCAAAGGAAAAAAACCACATGATCATCTCACTAGATACTGAGAAAACATTTGACAAAATTCAACATTCCTTCATGTTAAAAGTTTTGGAAAGATCAGGAATTCAAGGCCCAAACCTAAACACATAAAGCAAGCCTGTAGCCAACATCACAATAAATTGAGAGAAACTTGAAGCAATCCCACTAAGATCAGGGACCAGACAAGGCTGCTCACTCTCACCCTACCTATTCAATATAGTACTGGAAGTCCTAGCTAGAGCAATTAGACAACAAAAGGAAGTCAAAGGGATACAGACAGGAAAGGACGAAATCAAAATTTCACTATTTGCAGATGATATGATAGTATACTTAAGTGACCCTAAAACTTCCACGAGAGAACTCCTAAACCTGATAAACAACTTCAGTAAAGTGGCTGGATATAAAATCAACTCAAACACATCTCTAGCCTTCCTATACTCCAAAGATAAACAGGCTGAGAATCAAATTAGGAAAATAACACCATTCACAATAGTTACAAATAATATAAAATATCTTGGAGTGAATCTAACCAAGCAAGTGAAAGATCTGTATGACAAGAACTTCAAGTCTCTGAAGAAAGAAATAGAGGAAGATCTCAGAAGATGGAAAGATCTCCCATGCTTCTGGATGGCAGGATGAATTTAGTAAAAGTGGCCATCTTGCCAAAAGCAATCCATAGATTCAGTGCAATCCCCATCAAAATTCCAAATCAATTCTTCATAGAGATAGAAAGAGCAATTTGCAAATTTATGTGGAACAACAAAAAACCCAGGATAGCGAGAACTATTCTCAACAACAAAAGAATTTCTGGGGGAATCACCATCCCTGACATCAAACTATACTACAGGGCAATAGTAATAAAAACTGCATGGTATTGGTACAGAGACAGGCTGGAAGATCAATGGAATAGAATTGAAGTTTCAGAAATGAGCCCACATACCTATGGTCACTTGATCTTTGACAAAGGAGCTAAAACCATCCAGTGGAAAAAGTACAGCATTTTCAGCAAATGGTGCTGGTTCAACTGAAGGACAACATGTAGAAGGATGCAAATCAATCCATTCATATCTCCTTGTACAAAGCTCAAATCCAAGTGGATAAAAGACCTTCACTTAAAACCAGATACACTGAAACTAATAGAAGAGAAGGTGGGAAAGACCCTCGAATACCTAGGCACAGGGGAAAAGTTCCTGAACAGAACACCAATGGCTTATGCCCTAAGACCAAGAATTGACAAATGGGACCTCATAAAATTGCAAAGCTTCTCTAAGGCAAATTACGTTGTCAATAAGACAAAATGGCAACCAACAGATTGGGAAAAGATCTTTACCAATCCTACATCTGATAGAGGGCTAATATCCAAGATATACAAAGAACTCAAAAAATTATACTCCAGAGAACCATATAACCCTATTTAAAATGGGGTACAGAGTTAAACAAAGAATTCTCAACAGAGGAAACGTGAATGGCCAAGAAGCACATTAAGAAATGCTCAACATCCTGAGTCATTAGGGAAATGCAAATCAAAACAACCCTGAGATACCACCTCACACCAATCAGAATGGCTAAGATCAAAAGCTCAGGTGATAGTAGATGCTGGCGAGGATTCAGAGAAAGAGGAACACTTCTCCATTGTTGGTGAGATTTCAAGCTGGTACAACCACTCTGGAAATCAGTTTGGCGGTTCCTCAGAAAACTGGACATAGCATTACCTGAGGATCCAGCTATACCACTCCTGGGCATATACCCAAAAGATGCTCCAACATATAATAAGGACATATGCTCCACTATGTTCATAGCAGCCTTATTTATAATAGCCAGAAGCTGGAAAGAACCAAGATGTCCCTCAACAGTGGAATGGATACAAAAAATGTGGTACATCTAAACAATGGAGTATTACTCAGCTATTAAAATAATGAATTCGAGAAATTTTTAGGTAAATGGATGGATCTACAAATTACCATCCTGAGTGAGTTAACCCAATCACAAAAGAACACACATGGTATTTACTCACTGTTAAGTGGATGTTAGCCCAAAAGCTTGGAATAGCAAAGACTCAACCCACAGACCACATGAAGCTCATGAAGAAGGAAGACCAAGAGGGGTTGCCTCAGTTCTACTTAGAACGAATAACAAAAATACTCAAGGGAGCAAATATGGAAACAAAACATGGGATGAAAACTGAAGGAGGGGCCATCAGGAGACCATTCCACCTGGGTATCCATCCCATGTACAGTCACCTAAGCTAGACACTGATGTGGATGGCTGGAAGTGCATGCTGTCAGGAACATGATATAGCTGTCTCCTTAGAGGTCTGCCAAAGACTAACACATTCAGAGGACGATGCTCACAGCTAATCACTGATATGATCAAGGGTTTCCCAATGGAGAACTTAGAGAGAAGACTGAAGGAGCAGAAAGGGTTTGTGACCGCAGGAGGAAAGAACAATACCAAACAACCAAAGCCCCCCCCCCCCCAGGGTCTAAATCACCAGCCTGGGAGCACATAGGGAGGGACCTATGACTCCAGCGGTATATGTATGGAAGGATAGCCTTGTGGGGCATAAGTGGGAGAGGAGTTTCTTGGTCCCATAAAAAACGAACACAGAGTGTGTGGATGTGGGGGGGGATGTGAGGGTGGGGAGGGGGCACTGCCTTATGGAAGCATAAGGAGGGGGGATGGGATAAGAGGTTTCTGGGTGGTGGGAGGAAGTAGGGTAAGGGTATAAAATCTGAAAGGTAAATATAATACCCAATTTTTTTTAAAAAAAAAGATATAAAAAGGGGGGAAAAGGAAAAAAAGAGAAAAAATAAAGAAAAAAAGAAAGAAAAAACTAGATTTAATAACACAAAGGGAAGGATTTAGAAATTTAGGAGGCAGTTTATGTTAATGGAAACAGCATTATAGAAACTGGAAAATCACACCCTCATAGAAGCACAAGGAGGGGGGATGGGATAAGGGGTTCCTAGGTGGTGGGGGGAATGGGATAAGGGGATAAAATTTGAAATGTAAATAGTACAACCAATTTTAAAAAGGGAAAAAAGGAAAAGTTGTTAGAACCAACATCTTTTTAAAAATGTCAGCCCTCTAGGAAAAAAAATTTATTTTCTTGATACTAAAACTTGTTCTGAGAATTGTATATTGCAGAATACAATATACAATGTAGCTACTCATCAAGCATACTGAGCAGACCTGCCCAAACCTCCAATGTTCTGGAATTCCATCTGGATGCAGTGAAGACACAGCATCAGAGGCTTATCAATTTACTCTCCCCCCCCCCCACCACCACTCTTCTAATATCTCAACGCCCTTAATCAGCTTGAAGAAGTTAAAGTAGAGTCAGCGCCCCTATTCCCTGGGCTTGGGGACTAAGGTGGTTAATATTGGTCTGTCTTTCTAGGGAAAAGTAGTGGTTTTGTTGGAACAGGGAAGACTAGCTAGGACTTATTGCATAGCCATAAACTATTGGTAGAAATCTGTATAATTAATGTCAAGATGAAGGTATAATTTCTTATATGGTACAAAATTTACCTTGATTTCAAATTTATGGTTTACATTGGTACGAGATTCTTATTGATATAAAAGTGAGATGAATATTGATATTCTCATGGGCATTGTTCCTGTATAACACATTTAAGAATACAAGGCTTAGACCCAGTCCTTCTTTAACTTTTTTAACTGATTTGGGATGGTTAGCCTATGAGTTAAGGGACTATAGCAAATTCATGGCTTTGAGTTTATTGTTAGGGTGTTTTCCATATTTTATTTAGAAATAGCTGAGAGGAGTTAACAGACAACAGTCCAGGTTACCTTACATGGATAGTTGGTTTTCAAAACGTCAGAAGTCCATAGAACTGAAGTTACAAATATTTCTATATTAATGTTCATTTTGATTAGAGACCTGTCTGCTCCTGACAGCTTCCTGTAATGGATTCTAAGAAGAAATTGAGCATCCTTGGAGATACTCCACTTGTGAAGTGACAGCCACTAGGCAAGAATTGCCTCTTTCCATTTACAGACAAATTACTGTCCAGAAAAGGACACACTTGCAGAATAGTCAACTGATTATATCTGCCTAGACAGAGTAATCAGCCCTTAATAATCCTGCATCACTTAGGTCTGTCAGATGATTCTGGGCCAGAAGGCTGAAGATTTGATGCTCCAACATTCAGTAGTATAGGGGCTTTCCAGGTGTTCAGTGGTCTCTATAAATTAGCTAAGTATTAGAAGCTATGTTTAGTGCTTCCCATAATTTCAGTTAACTCAGAGTCACTCTGGATTTCTGAAGGGGTTGAAGACCTATTGTCTCATAGCCAAGCCTGGCTATTTATTTTGAGAGAAAAGATCTGAGTGGATGGTTTTCAGCCGACATTCATTTTAAAGCCAAGAAAAAAGCCAGGTTCAATCTAAGTGATTTAGTTAGGAGAGATAACAGAGGTTCTGGTTAGTCAACAAAATGATGGACTGGGTATTAGAACTATCTTGTAACTCACTGGTACAATTATGAATAAGTATGCTCTAATTGTATTTTGAGAAAAAAGTTTTATTTTAACAGGAAGGGTGATATGTAGGAGGAGCTAAGGGGGAAGGAGTACTGAGAGGAAGAGATGGATTAAGGAGAGGAGAAGATGAAAGAGAGGAGAAGCTAGGTGATGAGAGAGAAAAAGAGAGAGAACGAGAGGGGGCATGGAGGCAGATGTTCACGTGTCTCCACCAGTCAAAGATAGTTTATATATCTAGGTTGGGTATTGGGTTACACTTCTGATTGAGCATTACCAAACTTATAAAGCCTTTGACTAACATTAAAAAATTGTATAAAAGCAAAAAGGAAAAGGGGGCATGGGATAGGGGTTTTATAGGGAGGGGAAATGGGGAAAGGGGATGGCATCTGAAATGTAAATAAAATATATACAAAAAGGAAAAAAAAGAATTTAATGTGAATGAGGACACACCATACAAAAGCTCATGGGGCAGAATGAAAGCAGTGCTAAGAGGAAAACTCATAGCTCTAAGTGCCTACAAAAAGGAACTGAAGAGAGCACACTAGGAGCTTGACAGGTCACATGAAAGCTCTAGAAAAAAAATAAGCACATGCACCCAAGGAGTAGATGGCAGGAAACACTCAAACTCAGGGATGAAATCAACCAAGTGGAAACAAAAAGAACTATACAAAGTATCAACAAAACCAGGAGCTGGTTCTTTGAGAAAGTCAACAAGATAGATAAACCCTCAGCCAGACTAAGCAGAGGGTACAGAGACAGTATCCAAATTAATAAAATCAGAACTGAAAAGGGAGACATAACAACAGAAACTGACAAAATTAAAAAATCATCAGATCCTACTACAAAAGCCTATACTCAACACAACTGGAAAATCTGGATAAAATGGACAATTTTCTAGACAAATACCAGACACCAAAGTTAAATCAGGATCTGATAAACCATCTAAATAGTTCTATTACCCCCAAAGAAACAGCAGCAGTCATGAAAAGTCTCCAACCCAAGGGAAAAAAAAAGCCCAGCACCAGATGGTTTTAGTGCAGAATTATATCAGACCTTCAAGAAGACTTTATACCAATACCAATTCTCTACAAACTATTCCACAAAATAGAAACAGAAGGAACACTACCCAATTCTTTCTATGAAGCAAATTATGCTCATACCTAAACAACACAAACACCCAACAATGAAGAAGAATTTCAGACCAATCTCCCCTATGAATATCGATGCAAAAATACCCAATAAAATTGTCGCAAACTAAATCTAGGAACACATCAAACCATCACCCACCATGATCATGTAGGCTTTATCCCAGGAAAGCAGGGATGGTTCAATATTCAGAAATCCATCAACATAATCCACTATATAAACAAATTCCTTGGGGGGGAAACACATGATCATCTCACTAGATGCTGAGAAAGCATTTGAAAAATTCAACACCTCTTCATGGTAAAAGTCTTGGAAAGAACAGGAATCCAAGGCACATATGTACACATGGTAAAAGCAATATACAGCAAACCAGTAGCCAACATCAAACTAAATGCAGAGAAACTTGAAGCAATCCCACTAAAATCAGGGACTAGACAAGGCTGCCCACTCTCTCCCTATCTATTAAATATAGTACTCGAATTCCTTGCCAGAGCAATTAGACAAAAGGAGATCAAAGAGATCCAAATAGGAAAGAAAGAAGTAAAAATTTCACTATTTGCAGATATGATACTATACTTAACTGGTCCCAAAACTTCCACTAGAGAACTCCTAACCTTAATAAACAACTTCAGCAAAGTGGCTGGATATAAAAATCAACTCAAACAAATCATTAGCCTTACTTTACTTAAAGGATAAGCAGGCTGAGAAAGAAATCTGAGAAATGACACCCTTCACAATAGTCATAAATAATATAAAACACTTTGGTGTCAATCTAACCAAGCAAGCAACAGATCTGTATGACAAGAACTTCAAGTTCCTGAAAAAATCAAAGACCTCAGGAGATGGAAAGATCTCCCATGCTCATGGATTGGGAGGATTAATATAGTAAAAATGGCCATCATTCCAAGAGCAATCTACAGATTTACTGCAATCCCCATCATAATTCCAACTCAGTTCTTCACAGAGATAGAAAGAGCAATTCTCAAATTCACTTGGAATAGTAAAAAACCCAGGACAGTGAAAACTACTCTCAACAATAAAAGAACATCTGTGGGAATCACCATCCCTGACATCAAGCTGTACTAAAGAGCAGTAGTGATAAAAACTACATGGTATTGGTACAGAGATTAGGCAAAAAGATCAATGGAATAAAATTGAAGACCTAAAATGAACCCATGTACCTATACTCACTTGATCTTTAACAAAGGAGCTAAAACCATTCAGTGGAAAAAAGACAGCATTTTCAACAGGTGGTGCTAGTTCAACTGAAGGACAACATATAGAAAAATGCAAATTGATACATTCTTATCTCCTTGTACAAAACTCAAGTCCAAAGGGATCAAAGACTTCCATATAAAACTGGACACACTGAAACTAATAGAAGAAAAAGTGGGGAAAAACCTCGAACACATGGGCACAGAGGAAAAGTTCCTGAACGGGACACCAGTGGCTTATTTTCTAAGATCATGAATTGACAAATGGGACATCATAAAATTGCAAAGCTTCTGTCAATAGGACAAATTGGCCAACAACAGATTGGGAAAAGATCTTTACCAATCCTACATCAGATAGAGGGCTAATATCCAAAATTTACAAAGCACTCAAGAAATTAGACTCCAGGCAGTCAAAAAACCCTATTAAAAATGGGGTACAGAGTTAAATAAAGAATTCTCTACTGAGGAATATCAGATGGCTGTGAGGCACCTAAAGAAATGTTCAACATCCTTAGTCATCTGGGAAATGCAAATCAAAACAACCCTGAGATTCCACCTCATACCAATCAGAATGGCTAAGATCAAAAATTCAGATGACAGAAAATGCTGGCAAGGATGTGGAGAAAGAGGAACACTCCTCCATTGCTGGTTGGATTGTAAGCAGGTACAACCACTCTGGAAATCAATCTGGCGGTTCCTCAGAAAACTGGACATAGTATTACCTGTTGATCCAGCGATAACACTCCTTGACATATCCACAAAGATGCTAACATATATCAAGGACACATGCTCCTCTATGTTCATAGCAGCCTTACTTATAATAGTCAGAAGCTGGAAAGAACCCAGATGTCCTTCAAAAGAAGAATGGACACAGAAAACATGGTACATTTACACAATGGAGTATTACTCAGCTATTAAAACCAATAAATTAATGAAACTCTTAGGCAAATGGAAGGAACTAGAAAATATCATCCCAAGTGAGGTAACTCAGTCACAAAAGGACACACATGGTATGCATTCATTGATAAGTGGATATTAGCCCAAAATTTCATGATATCCAGGACATTACTCACAGACTACATGAAGCCCAAGGGGGGAAAAAAACCCAACATGTGGATGTTTCAGTTCTTTTTAGAAGGAGTAACAGAATACTCACAGGAGCAAATATGAGACAATGTGTGGGGCAGAAACTGGAGGACAGACCATCCAGAGACTGCCCACCTGGAAATCCCTCCCAGATGCAATCAGCATATGCATACACTGTTGTGGATGTCCAGAAATGCATGTTGACAGAAGCCTAATATACCTGTCTCCTTAGAGGCACTGCCAGAACCTGACATATACAGAGGCAGAGGCTCACAGCTAGCCATCAAACTCATCACAGGGTCCCCAGTAAGAGGGTTGACTGAAGGAACTGCAGGGTCTTCGGACCCCATGGGGAGACATATTTGGAAATTAGCTTCAGTTCAAGTATATTGTATTAGTCATGGCCCTGTAGAGAACTTACAGAATGAATTTCTGTATATCCATAGATAGAGGATATAAGAGAATGAATTATAGTCTAAGGTCCAGTTAATCCAACAATGGCTAAAGCCAATACTTACTTAGTCCACAAGGTTTGATGTCCCAGGTGTTCTTCAGTATATGCTGGAATTCTAAAGAAGCAGGCTCCAATGCCAGTGAAGAAATGGGCTTACTAGTAAGACGAGAGCAAACAGACAAAGAGAAAGAGCTTCCTTCTTCCATGTGCTTATATAGGCCTAGAGCAGAAGGTGTGGCTCTATTGCAGATGTGTCTTCTACTCTCAAAATCTGGATTAAAGGTGTGTGTTTTTCTGCCTCAAGAGTCAGATTAAATGTGTGTGTTTTTCTACCTAAATGTTGTGTATTTGAACTGGGTCTATCCCCATCTACTTAAGCAAAAAAAAGAAAAAAAAATTAAAAGTTATGCCTTCCTGCTTTGGATGTTACTTAATTCCAGACGTAGTCCAGATGGAAATAGGAATAGTCATCCCCAGTGTGCTTTGTATACTGTTGTCAATCTTTCATAAATCAAGGGATCATGTCAATCTCTGTACAGCTATTGTTTACCCTTGTGCTGGTCTTACATTAGTTCCTGCCATAAACACTATCAGGGAAAGGGTGTTTTCTTTAACTTTCCAGAAGTCAGAAAACTTGTCAGACTGTTCACAAAAAGGTGGGCAAGTGGAAGAGCTCCTGTATGGTGGGCAGGAAGCAGAGCCCCAACCGTCTGAATGTGGCTTTCTTCTTTCCTGTGTCTATTTGTCTGTGTTGGGTAGCAGTCCTGTTCCTTGTCTTTGGTTTCTGTTGTGAGGCAATTGCTAGCAGAAAATGACTATCATCTTTGCAGCCATCTTGAGCCATATATCCTGACAGGAGACTTGTTTTTCAACATCCTACAACAGCTGGGCACACTCTGATAAACATCTTGTTTATGCCACATATCTTGTTTTGCTGTTTAGCGACTCCAGGTGCAAGGCCCATGTGATATCCATGCCTGCAAGACACACCTGGTATCCAAGCCTACAATGCACGTGGAAAAGCATATAAATACACAAGATTTCCATTCAATAAAAGAGACTGAAGACTAGGGACTTGAACACACACCCTGTCTTGTCTCCATTCTTCATGTCTCTTGCCCCTCCATCCCCACTCTCTCTCTTGCTAGACCCTGATCTATGGACCAGAGCAGCAGCTCAGGCTGGGACACAGTGGCCCCCAAGCCAGGCAGTGTGAGCCTTAACATAGTGGCCTTCAAGCGTGAGGCAGAATGGTTTGCAACAGGTTTCCTTTTTGAATTTGTGAAGAATGTGATTGTTTTATGTTGACTTAGTTAGAGTTTGATGGCTGTGAAGAGAAATCACGACCAAAGCAACTCTTATACAAACATTTAGCTGGAGCTGGCTTGCCATTTTGGAGGTTCAGTCTAGTATCATCATGGTAAGAATCATGTCATCATGCAGGCAGGCTTGGTGCTGGAAGAGCCAACAGTTCTATATTTTGATCAAAAGGCAACAATAACCTAGAGGGGCAAGCCCAAGCTGCCCACTGCTGCTGTTTACTGGGTCTTGAAAATAACTCTTGGTTCTATTACATCTTTCACTGCCTATATTAGCTGGCTTAAAAATTGTTTTGTAAAATGACCTTGAAATTATAGTTCTGAATGCCCATTTCTCCTGAATGCTGAGGTTAAAGGCATGTAATACTAAGACTGGATCAAAACCTCTCTTTACATTTTTACAAGAGCTTTATAAATTTGGATTGTAGTTCATTCCAGATTTTGTCAAGTTGACAATTGAGAACAGTCCTCACTGCTGTCGGGCAGGCACCTTTGTTGCATATAATAGTTCTGGCCACTGGGGATTCAAGGATTCTGGGTATAGGGAGGTGACACATAGTAATGGGGATAGGTTAGAAGTATGATGGGGTTCACAGGAGGGAGGAGATTGCACCAGAATCTGCTTATTTTGTCTCCTTGGAATTTGGGGAGACAGTGAAAGCAGGTCACGCAAAAGGTTTGCAATAAAATTGAGGATTAGATTGGTAGTTGTGGTTCTACAGCAGCTTGAAGGATTGGGGAAGATCTACAGGTGTAGGAAGAGCTAAGGGGGAGGAGTAAAGAGAGGAAGAGGGGGAGGAAGGAGAGAAAGAGGAGAAGGAAGAGGAGGAGCTAGGAGAGACAGAGAACAAGAGAGGGAGACATGGAGGCTGATATTTGCTTGTCTGTAGCAGTCAAAGGTAGTTGGTATACCTAGGTTGGGTTTTGGGTTACACCTCTGATTGTAGGGGCACCTTGTTATTGATCATTACCAAATATATAAAGCCTTTGGATAATTTAAGCATTAGAGGCTCATCTTCTTACTGGGCCAGCATGGATGGTGGGAAGGTCTGGGCAATGCCCAGCCTTGTAGAGACAATGTGGAAGTTTGGCAGATCCATCTCCCATGCTGGCATCTTGTGGGAGGCAGGGCTGGTGTCTCTGGCTGGCTGTTTCTAGGTGTGGCACACACATGGCCTCTAGCCACGTGGTTGACCTGGGCAGAGCCTCCCCAGCTTAGACAGTTGGCTTTTCCAGCGGTCCCTTTTAAATAATTATTACAACATACAGACAATTTCTATTCTCCCCTGTCAGGATTTGTCCGTGAGGTATTACTGGGTGCATTCTGGAAATCAGTCTGGGGGTTCCTCAGAAAACTGGACATAGCATTACCTAATGACACAGCTACACCACTCCTGGTCATATACCCAGAAGGGGCTCCAACATGTAACAAGGACACATGTTCCCCTATGTTCATAGCAGCCTTATTTATAATAGCCAGAAGCTGGAAAGAACCTAGATGCCCTTCAACAGAGGAATAGATACAAAAAAATGTGGTACATTAACACAATGGATTATTACTCAGCTATGAAAAATAATGAATTCAAGAAATTCTTACGTAAATGGATGGAACTAGAAAATATCATCCTGAGTGAGTTAACCCAATCACAAAAGAACACACATGGCATTTACTCACTGATAAGCAGATATTAGCCCCAAAACTTGAAATAGACAAGATTCAACTCACAGACCACATGAAGCTCATGAAGAAGGAAGACCAAGTGTGGATGCCTTGGTCCTATTTAGAAGGAGTAACAAAATACTCAAGGGAGCAAATATGGAGACAAAGTGTGGGACAGACACTGAAGGAGGGGCTGTCTGGAGACCATTCCACCTGGGTATTTATTCCATGTGTAGTCATCAAAGGTAGACACTGATGGGGATGTTAGGAAGTGCCTGCTGACAGGAGCCTGATATAGCTGTCTCCTTAGAGATCTGCCAGAGTCTGACATATCCAGAGACAGATGCTCACAGCTAACCACTGATATGATCAAAGGGTTCCCAATGGAGAAGTCAGAGAGAAGACTGAAGGTGCTGAAATGGTTGGTGGCCCCATGAGGAGAACAACAATACCAACCAACCAGAGCTCCCCAGGGTCTTAACTACCAGCCTGGGAGCACATAGGGAGGGACCTATGACTCCATCTGTATATGTAGGGGAGGATGGCCTTGTTGGGCATAGGTGGGAGAGGAGAACCTTGGTCCCATGAATGCTGAATATGGAGTGTGGGGGAGAATTTGAGGGTGGGGAGATGGGAGTTGTGGGTAGGTGGAGGCACATCTTCATAGAAACAGGAGGAGGGGTAATGGGATAGAAGGTTCCTGAGTGTTGGGGGAAATGGGGTAAGGGGGGTAAAATCTGAATTGTAAATATAATAGCTAATAAAAAAAGAAAATGTATGATAATCTTGTTATAGATGTGACATTTTTATGTGTGCTGAAGCAAAGAGGAATTAAAGTGTTAAGTGTTAAAAAAGAACTTGATGAAGAGTCGCTGATGTTAATACTAGAAATAAGTCTGCAGGAGGGATCAAAAATCAGAGCCAATTGATTGATTTATCCTGAGGGATCAGCACATTGGGGTCAGACAAACCAGGGTGCTGGGAGTAGCTGAGCTGATTAAATCACTGCAGTTATTTCTGTGTCCTTTAAATTGTTTGTCTAAGACTTGAAGAACTGGAGACATGAGAGATGTAGGCAGAGTTTTCACCTCATTTTACATAAGGACAGTATTAATAGACCCTAATGTTTGATATCTCTTGAATATATGCTGCAGCTCTTAGAAAACAACAAAATCTCTCCCTTGTCAGGAAAGGCAGAAAAAGTATGGCAGTTCCAAGTCTGAAGAGGACAGAACTCACCAGTGGAGGATGCAGATTATGAGGCATTGATAAGCTGAATCCTGCCAATGAAAGAGATTGAATTGAGAACCATTTAGGATATTCCTTAAGTGGCTAGGAAAAAGGAAGTCTAAGGAGAATTTCCTGAGGGGAAGTACTAGACCATAAACCAAATTGGGAGGGGTCACCACAAGGTCTGTGGGTGTGATTGGAGTAACACACTAGAAAGAAGAAAGCTGTCTTAAGAGGGTTGGGGTTCTGCTTCCTGCCCACCATATAGGAGCTCTTCCACATGCCTTCCATTTTGTGAACACTCAGACTTCTGACAAGTTAAGGAAAATACCACTTCCCTGATCATGTTTATGTCAGGTATCCATGTAAGACCAGCAGATGGTTAAATAATAGCTGTTCAGATATTGACATGATCCCTTCATTTATAGAAGATTGACCCCAGTAAGGAAAGTACACTGGTGATGGCTATTCTTCCTCTCTGGACTACTTGTGAACTTAAGTAATGTACAAGACTGGAGAGCATGCCTTTTAAAATTATTCTTCTTAAGTTGAAGTAGATAGATCCAGTTCAAATACAGACTCTTTGAGTAGAAAAACACATACCTTTAATCAGATTCTTGAGGCAGGAAAATACACACCTTTAATCCAGATCTTGAGACTAGAAGACACACCCTTAACTTGGCCACAACTTCTGCCTTGGTCTATATAAGAATATAGAAGAAGGAAGCTTTGTGTGTTTGCCTATTTGCTCTCATCTTAGTAGCAAGTCCACTTCAACTTGGCATTAGAACCTACTTCTTCAGAATTACTCTATATACTGAAGAATCCTTGGTTCATCAGACCTCATGGTCTACTTGCTGGATTTAGCGATTATTATATTAGCTGGATCTCATCCTACAGGTTTTTCTCATACACCCACCTTCTCTTTATGTAGAGAAATTGATTGTGTACATTTTCTATAGGTCCCTGACTAATACAACAAACCTGTCCTGGCCAGAGCTACTGCTCCAGACCTTAGGTCAGGGTCTAGCAAGAGAGACAGTGGGGATGAAGGGGAAGAGACTTTAAGAATGGAGACAAGACAGAGGATCTGATCAAGTCTTGTTTATTGAAGGGAAATCTGGGTATTTATATGCTTTTGCCATGTGCTTTGTAGGCATGGATACCACGTGCACCTTGCAGGTGTGGATACTGTGTGCAACTTACAGGTGTGGATAGCATGGATAGCATGTGCACAGTGGGCCTTGCAGGTGTGGATAACATTTGCACCTTGTAGCTGGGGGCACTAAACAGCAAAACAAGATATGTGGGAAAAACAAGATATTTATCAGCTTGTGCTCAGCTGTTGTAGGCTGTTGAAAAACAAGTTTCTTCTCCAGGTATGTGGCTTCAGATGGCTGCAAAGATGATAGCAACTTTCTGCTAGAAGTTGGCTCCCAACACACACCTGAAATGAGAATGTACAAAATTTTCCAAACTCTTCTAATGTTGGGAAGAAGGGAGGGAGGGAAGGAGGCAGAGAGAGAGAGAGAGAGAGAGAGAGAGAGAGAGAGAGAGAGAGAGAGAGAGAGAGAGAGAGAGAGAGAGAGAGATTTACAGTGTCTATGGGTCTGTATTGTTTCCTGTTTCCTGTAAAACAAATATTGAAGCCTAGAGCAAAAATTGCATAGAAAAACAGCTCCATAGAATGGCCTGTTTAGGAGAAACTGAAACAAAAATCTAAGCAGTATCTATAATTGTATCCTACAGGGTGAAGTGTAAGTAACTTGTGCTTCCTCTCAGAGCAAATTTAACCTCAAAAATAACTCCAGCAGAAATTTCAGGGGATCTGGAAGACACAATATGGGGTTACACACATATCACTGTACAGAAATTCTGCTACGAGTGGACCATTATTAACTTTTCATTTTGCATGGCGGGAATTTAGATAAGGATTACAAGTCCAGTGTTCTCAATAGAGTACAAAGACAAAGTAGCATGGTGTTTGAGAGTACTCCCAAACAGGGTTGACAAAAAAAGAAAAGATTACTTGTCCGTTTACCTGGTGTTGCTCAGCTGTCCAGAGATCCCAGTTTGGGCAAAGTTCCAGTTGTGGATAATAAATGCCCAAGGAGAGAAATATCAGAGTATGAAGAGACCCACTGTGGTAAGCTTTCTGAAAAACCAACACTGGGGATTTCAAAAGTTCATCCTTTGAGATTTTCTCCTCTCTCATCGATATTGCCTTCTCCATGAAGATCAGCTCACCCTCTGCTGCAAGGTGAACATAGTAGAAGCCTTCTTCAGCATTCCTGGATAGAACATGACACCTGCAATCCAGGATCCAAGGCATGTGTTGACAGATGACCTAGGGGACCTGTGTGAGAATTCCCAGTTTACAGACTGCTGCATGTTGGTAGGTGGCCATGAATTTAGGGCTCACAAGGCCATCCTAGCTGCTTGCTCTCCAGTTTTCAGAGCCATGTTTGAACATGAAATGTAAGAGAGCACTAATGAACCACATTGAGATCTATGACCTGGATCCTTAAGTCTTCAAGGAGATGATGGGCTTCATCTACCCCAGGAAGGCACCTCACTTCCACAGCCACTCTATGGCCTTTGGTGTGCTGGCAGCTGCTGACAGGTATGGCCTAGAAGGCTTGAAGTTCATGTGTGAGGATGCACTCTGCAGGAACCTCTCTGTGGAGAATGCTGCACACACTCTCATCCTGGCTGACCTCATCTGCACAGAGCAGCTGAAGACTCAGGCCCTGGAGTTCATTTCACTTCATGCTTCTCACATCTCTGAGACTTTGGGGTAGAAATCAATGGTGGAGTCTTATTCTTACTTCATGGCTGAAGCATTCCACTTCATGATTTCTGCAGTGTTCTTTCTTGCAGCCTTCACACAAATGCCTAAAGTGAGTGGGCTTGTTAGCTATGACCTACACCTGTCTTCCAACAGCAACAACTAGCATTGTTGACAATGAATTCTGGTTAGAGTGCAATATTGCTGGCACATTTACAGTGAATTGGGAAAAGGCAGCATAGTGGCTCAGGATTAACAACACCTGTAATATGTTCAAATGATGGGTGGATGGAAAGCAACACTGGAGTCTGGGACTCTCTTCCTGACATCTACCCTGTTGATGTTCTTGTTTGATTTTTGTCTGGTGTCTAGGAAACCAGGATTCAATATATGTGCTGGCCCTAAGCACAGCCCAACAGAGTTTCTTCAGAGAAACATGTCTGTATTGGACTGAGTAGAAGAGATGACTTGGGCCCAGAGGATAAGAGAAACAAAACCTGAATGTTTACTTATCGCAGAAGAAAAAGACAATGAAGACTTTCGGTTTAAGGACTGAGAACTCAGCTGCAAAAGCAATTACTGCTCTCTCAGAGAACTCTTGTTCAGTTTCCAGCACACACAGGAAAGTTTTCAACCACCTGTAACTGGTGATCCAGAGGATCTGAGGCCCTCCTCTGATCTCCTGGGCCACAAACAGCTCTGTAGACAAAACCTTAACCTAATAAAATATAGTAGAAATAAACTTTTGAAATTAGTCTGTGGTTTCCAGGGATGTTTATTTTCAGAATAGTCATGTGTTGTCCAATCAGCCAAGCTAAGCTGTGGATGTTTGTACAGACCCCTCTCTCTCCTATCTATCAGTATTAGAAACACCTGGTCTTTCTTCTTGGAATTTATTTTTGGCAAATGAAAACTCCATCATCATGCTCTATGACAACTGAGAAGAGGAGACCAAAGTGGAGGGATTCTACTCCTCCTGGGAGAGATATGTTTGTTGTTGAAGGCATGCAAAAATATTTTATGTGTTTGAAAACATTACTAGGGATTGATTCATTGTAGATTCATAACTCCCCAAACCAGTAGATCTCAAACTTCCTAATGCTGTGCCCCCTTAAAACAGTTCTTCATGTTATTATCAACCAAAACCATTAAAGTTCTTTGTGGCAACTCAACAACTACAATATTGCTACTGTTATGAACCATACTGTAGAGAGCTGATATACAGGCTCTCTGATATTCAACCCATATTAATGTGTCATTAGGGTGTCAAAGAGAATAGGAAACCATAGGTTGAGAACCATAGACCTAGGCAAGGCCTGCCAGCACACTAGGAAAATGTATAACACTAAGCCCAATGCATCACAAAGAAAATTTTTCCATGTTCTTTCTTCCCCCAAATCAGACCATCATCTCACCCTCCAACCCCACCAGGCGTTCATGAACAACACAGGAAAAGAACAGGAGATAGAAACAGTTATGGAAAGAAATAACTTCATTACTTTCTCCTCCATCCCACCATCAATCACCTAGGCTCATCTATAGAGTTATATGTTAACACCAGCTGTATCCTTCCTTTCTGCCTCTCTACATCTGCTGTGAGTCCCACAGACAATTCCTTTTAATCTCCCTCCCCCTAATACCTTGCTGTATTTTAGTCCCTAACTCCAGCATGCACTCACTGATAACTCACTGACCAATCCTGACAGGAAGCATGGAAGCTGCCTGTAGATCTTCCCCTCTCCTTCAGTTCTTGTTTATTTGCACCTACCAGTATAATCCCCAACTCTATAGCAATCCTTCTGGGGTAACCACTTTTTATTATGTCCCCCAATTGCAAGGAGACAGAATAAGCAGAATCTGGTGTAATCTCTTCCCTCCTGTGAACCCTATCATAATTCTGACCTATCCCCATCCTAAATGTCACCTCCCTAAACCCAGAAACCTAGAACCACCAGTGGCAAAACCAATATGGTCCAAGGAAAATTCCTGCCTGACAGCAGTGATGGCTGTTTTCAATTCTCAACATGATTACATACAGAATGAAGTACAATTCAGAATTCATAAAGATTTCATAAAAGTGTAAAGAGAAGATTAGGACCAGGCCTAGTGGTACAAAGTGCAGCATTTAGGAAATGCATGCAGATCTGAATTCAAGAACAGTTTACAGAATAAATTCCAACACACCCAAGCCAAAACAGTGAAAAATGTTATAGAGCCAACCAAGGGGGCATGTTCAAGACTGGGCACATGGATCTAGGTTAGAGTCTCCTTTTGATCAAGATGTAGAGCTTTTGGACCTTCCTGAACCAAGCCTGACTACATGATGACAGGCTTCCCAACATGGTAACAATGGACTGAATCTCCAAAATGTCAAGTTAGCCCCAACTAAATGTTTACACTTATAAGAGTAGCTTTGGTCATGATGTCTCTTCACAGCAATAAAATCCTAACTAAGACAACATACAGCAATCACACTCTTCAAATATGCAGAGAGGAAACTGAAGACAAGGAAGAGAACTGCTACTCAACACAGACAAATGTAGAAATTAGGAGCTAAAGCTTTAACCATTGCAATGCCAGAATCTTAGATCCTAGCATAAACAATACAATCACTAACAGCCAGGGCATTATGTGTACACTAGAGTCCAGCTATTCTTACACAGCACTTCCTGAACATTCCAACATGGCTGAAGCACAAGGAAAGACCTTAAAATAATCTGTATGAAGGTGATAGAGGTCATTCAGGAGAGAATGAAGAAATTCCTTTAACAAATTCATAAAAGTACATACAATAGTGTGAGGAAAGAAAGAAATCCATTAAAGAGATCCAGGAAAACAAAACAGTGGAAGAAAAAGAACAAATTTGTTTAAGGCCTAAAAATAGAAATAAAATTGATAAGGAAACAAATACTGAGAAAATTCAGGAAGTGAATTCAGGAAGTCTTGTACCCACAAATTTTGAATTAATAGAAAGTATACCAATGAAACACTTGAATTTGCATCAGTTTAGTAACAATTATACAGATTTCTACCAATAGATTATGGCTATGTAATCAACTTTAGCTCTTCTTTCTGTTCCAATAAAACCATTATTTTCTCTAGAAAGACAGCCTAATATTAACCACCTCAATCCCAAAGTCCAGGGAATTTGGATGCCGACTCTACATTACCTTCTTCAAGCTGAATATGGATGTTGAGATATTAGAAGAGCAATGAGGGAAAGAGTAAATTGATAAGCCTCTGATGTCTGTCTTACCTGCATCCAGCTGGAAGTCCAGGACATCAGTGGACATGCAGGTGACAAGAAGATTCATTCACCAAGGCTGTGTATTCTGTAATATACAAATCTCAAATCAAATTTTAGTATCAAGATAATTATTTTATTTGATTCTCTGTAATCTAGTCTTCTGGAGGCCTACCTCTGTCATGTCTGATCCATATAATTCTGGAAGATATAACTACTGCTTTAATGACCTCTTCTGAAAACACATAGGAAAACCCTTTTTCCCAAATCTGCCTGTCCTTGAGCCAGTAACCAGAAAAGACTTTATATTGACCTTTTATCCAGAGGAAAAATATAAGTACACAAGTCATAATGACATCCACTTTGAAAGTTAAATCAATCTAATACAACTGATTAACACTATCTTTCTATTCAGCTCTCTGCCTAGAGCAACCTTCTATTTATCTATTTATCTGTTTGGCTCTCTTGACTCAGAGCAACCTGCAGTTTACTCCTCAAATCTTTAAAGCCTTTTTCGTCTGTTCCTGCTGACTTATTTCTTCCCCATTTTCATTACTATGACCTACTGTTCTTGACGCAGCAGGTTCCTGTGGTAATCACCTTTGTTTCACTTCTGAATTTTTGGCAGACTCCTTTTCCAGTAGTGCCCCTCACTTTGTCTCTTGTTCTTTCTGCCTTGCATTGAGTGCCAAGTGTTTGGACCCACGCTGCTCCATGCTGCCGTACATTGGGTGCCAAAATGTCCTAGCTCACACTCCTCCATGCTGCCACAAGTTGGGGGGCCAAATGACCCAGTCCATTTGGGTCAGTCAACAGGGTCTAGTAAGAAAGATAGAGAGTGGGAATTCAGGGGCAAGAGACTAGAAGAATGGTGACAAGACAGGGTGTGTGATTATGTCGTGTTTATTGAAAGGAAATCATGGGTATATATAAGCATATGCAGGGGAACACAGCTGAAGACACTTTACCACGTGTGCCTTGCAGCTGTGGGCACTAAACAACAAAAAGATATATGTGAGAAAAACAATATTTTATCAGAGTGTGCTCAGCTGTTGTAAGCTGTTAAAAAACAAGTCTCTTGTCAGGCTTGAGATGGCTGCAAAGATGATAGCCGCTTTCTGCTAGGAGTTGGCTCCCAACAGTGAAGTCCAGTTTAAAGGTGTGCTTCTCCTGCCTCAATATCTGACACTGGTGGGTCTTCCTACATCAAAGCTCCAGAATAGATGGGGATTTAAATACTCCAAACCAAGCAATAAAGATTTCCTAGGTGTATCCTGCATTTCTGAATCATATTTCTTTACAGATATAGTTAAGCTGATAGCCAAGAATAGCTATTACACAGGGCTACTGATGTATATGAATTAGATTTATTATTGTTATTATTTGTATTCATTATTATTATCACTATTATTATTGAAATTAGATCATTTTCTCATACATACCTTCTGATGAGAGTTTCCTTTCCCTTAGGTTTTATATCAAGCCAAATTGAATAAAGTGTTTATTAGCCAAGGAATGTTCTGATTCTCTTTTTTTTCACCTAACTTATGTGCACTACTTTTACTTATATGTACTATCTTATGTGCACAATGTTACACCTAACTTATGTGTATCATGTGCAAATAAAGATTCTTTCTTCCAACTTTCTAGTATTTATCCTGTTGATTGCCAGTTGCCTTATTGCTCCCATGAAGACTTCAGTTGTTTTATTGAGTAGCTTTAAGAAAGTGAGAAACCATGACTTGCTTTTGGGTTTTGTACAATGGCTTTGAGTTTCTCTCCATTCAAGTTGATACTGACTATGGGCTTGTCCTATACTGCCATAATTATATGTAAGTATATCACCTGTGTCCAACCTTCCCAGAACTTTTATCATGAAGGGGTGCCTTCTTAAAATCCTTACCTGGCCAGTTTAATGAACTTGGCTTTTGGTGGTTGTTTTTCTTTTTCTTTTTTTCTTTGTTTTTCTTCTTTTAGTTGGTTTACGTAGTCAAGTATGTTTTTGATTTTCGCATATTGAAGCATCCCTACACAGCTTGGGACAAAGCCTGATTGGTTTTTGTAAATGATATGTTTAATGTGGCTTGAAATCTGTTTGCAATTTTTAATGAGTATCTTTGCATCAGAGTCCATAAGGGAAATGGATCTGTGGTTTGAGTATCAGTATAACTGTAGTCTCATGAAATAAATTGGACAATATTCCTTATGTTTCTATTTTGTGAAATAATTTGAGGAGTATAGGTGGTAACTCCTATTGGAATGGCTGGTAGAATTTTATGTGAAATCGTCTGGCCCTGGGCAGTTTTTGATGGGGATACTCTTAATGGCTGCTGCTATTTTACTGACAGTCTGTCACTATCAGTGTATGAAGACCACCATGCAATTTAAACTGGAGTAGCGTTTCCCTTGCAAACTTAGGTGCCTTTGATTTGGTGCATACATGGAAAGAACTGAAATGTCAGCTTGGGGCCTTTTTCCTTTGATGAGTATGTCCTGGCTTTACCTACCTATCTTTTCTGATTAGTTTTTAGTTAAAGTCTATTTGGTTATATCTTAAAATGTCTACAAGAGATGGCATAGGCCAGAGAGTGCATGCTCACCATTGTGTGGCTGACAAGGCACAGCAGCTGTGGTGTGAGTGGTGAGTTCTGGCCTTCGCCATCCCCTCACTTACAAGCAGCCTTGCCATGCTCCCCGCGCTCCCCCCGCCCCACACATACACCACACCTCATCTAGCCTCAGAGAGAACACCCCCCTGCCATGCGGTTAGTCTACATAGGATGCCTGAGCTACAACTTCAGCTAGAAAAACATTCAGCTCTTTTTCAGTGGCTACGGCTGTCTCTTCGAAATCGACCTCAAAAATTGGTACAGTTTCATGGAGTTTCAGGACTCCAATGAGGCAGACCACGCGGTTTAGGAGCTGAACAGCAAGGGAGCTGTGCAGTGAGAGCGTGGTATGATCATAGAGCATGCTTAGGACCTGCGCCAGGACTGAGATGACAACCACTACAGAAGCTGCAGTGGTGGAGGTGGATACAGCAGTCGGAGAACTTCTGGCAAAGACAAATATGGACTAACTGTTCGTACAGAATACAGGCTTATTGTAGAAGATCTGTCTAGTCTTTGCAGTTGGCAAGACTTAAAGAATTTCATGCGGCAAGCAGAAGTGATTTATGCAGATGCTCACACAGAACAAACAAATAAGGCTGTAATTGAAGTTAGATCCTTCTCTGACATGAAGCGTGCTTTGGATAAACTGGATGGCACAGAAATAAGTGGCAGAAATACTAGGCTTATTGAAGTTAAGCCAGGGACAAGCCAAAGGCACTCATACTCTGAAAGTAGACTCAGATCACGGTGTAGAAGATCTCAGAGTAGGAGTCGCAGAAGCAGCTGCAGTAGATCTCGAAGTATCTCAAAAAGTCCCTCCCGACCTAGGTCTTGGAGCAAAGGTCAATAACAAACTTACTCAAAAGGCAGGAAATCCAGATCAAAGAGCAAATCTAAGCCCAAGTCTGATCGGGGTTCCCATTCACACTCAAGAAACAGATCTAAGGATAAGTATGAGAAGTCACTAGGTAGGTCACCTTCTCTGTCCCCCAAAGAAAATAGAAAGTGATCCATAAACTCAAAGTCCAGATCCCGGAGACCATCTCGATCCGATTTGCCTCTGCCTGCTCCACCCTCGAAGATTTGTTCTGTATCCCCTCTACCAAAGAACGTCAAGGTCCGCTTCTAGATATCACTCAAGGTCCAGATCAAGTTCCAGAGATTAACCCCAAACTCTAGGGTTTTGCACACTATAACAGAGCACTTTCCTACTTGTTTAGGCAGTTACTCTTCCGAGTTTGTACTCTGCCTCTTCTTCAAGAGGATTTCCTGAAAGGAGAACAAGGAATTTGATTTGTGGCCAAATTTAATGAGAAAAAGATGAGGTTCTAAAATGGTGGTATGAAGCCCTCTCTCTTTGTAGAATTAAGATAATTTTGATTTTGTAGCCTTTGAGCTAAAATAACTTTTAAAAAAGATTAAGCTCATTTAGATTTTTTTAAAGTATTGCAGCAGGATCTGCTGCAGGGTTCCATTTTGTTTTGCTTATTTTTAAATTAACTGTTCAAGCTTTGGGTAGTGCAGGCTTTAGAGGGAGAACCCAATTTTTCAATTATGTTGGCTTTTTATAAAGGTTGAGTTATGTAAGATTTAAATGAAAGTTTGCTACCAAACATGATTGCCTTCTTGATTCCCTTTAAGTGTTGATACCTGCCATTTGTAGGGACAGTGCAAATTCTACATGAGGGTAAAACCATGAGTGTAAGACCAGCGATAAATTGTTCAGTTTGGCTAATCTTATTTTGTGCTGTTAATCAAATCTTTTGTCTACCCCTTTAATAAGTTGAGTTCAAAGTAAAAAGGGCTTTGTAGTTAGTGCCACAAAATAAATAAAAGAACCTAAAGGATTACAATTTGAACTCTTCAAGAAGTAGGTCCTAGTGCTTGGGATCTTGTATCCTGTGCTCCGGAAATGGTCAGTGTAATTAGTGTTAGTGTATGATTTGGTGTTCTTTAATGCTTTGAAAAACAGAAGTAGCCTTCCTTTACAGTTAGAAATTTAGTTATTTAAAGTTGAAAGCAGGCCGGGCAGTGGTGGCAGACGCCTTTAATTCCAGCATTTGGGAGGCAGAGGCAGACAGATTTCTGAGTTTGAGGCCAGCCTGATCTACAGAGTGATTTCCTGGACAGAGAAACCCTGTCTCAAAAAATCAAAAGTAATAATAATAATAATAATAATAATAATAATAATAATAATAATGTTGAAAGCATATATGTGTTGCGCGCGCCTCCCGAGTCCCCTTTCGCACGTGGAAGAGAGACACGAGAGACGGAATTCGGGTATCACCACAGGGAGGCTTTACTTGTAACAGCAGAAGTGGAAAAAGCCAAAGGGCCAAAGACAGGAAGAGGCACAGCTTAAATACACCCTAGAGTGATGTATTCACTTCTGATTGGCTGTTCACTCATTACCCATAATACTTAAATACACTTAAATACATAATACTTAAATACGTATTCACTTCTGATTGGCTCTTCACTCATTACCCATAATACACCCCGAGATGAGCAGTGACTTTTGGCGCGCTTTCTTGCCTTTGCACCTGCGCAGTTAATTGTTTACTTGTGGAGAGGACAGGATGTCCGAGCCATCTTGGAATGGCGAATGTTGACATGCTCACTGTGGCTCCCAACATATACTCTGCATTTTCTGCTGAAAAATGATTCTATTTAACAGGTGCTTAGCAGACATTTGGTAAGCTATTTGCTGGTTTAAACTCCAATCAGTGCCCTTTATATTAGTGGGGCATTTATGGTTAGTTTGAAAAAACAGTGGCATAGATAAACTAAAACACTTCATATTTTATAAGTAAAGCATTATGAATGCTGTGGAAACCAAGTTAAAGTAAATAGTGCAAGTGTGTAGGAAAAACTAGATTTTCAGTTTCCATGCATCCAAAAGCCCAGTTAGTTGAGACTACAATCAATAATTACCTTACAACCTTCCCATTATTCAGACATTGGTAAAGTCATTTCATCCCAAATACTTGTCCTCATTCTTTAGTAAAGGTGTGGATGAATTGGCTCAGGTATAATACTTTCCTCAGCTGTTATTATATAATCTAGAAAAAGTTGGATTATAGAGTGTAATGTAGAGTTAGTTTATAGGGCTAAATAATCCAGGGGCATGCAATAAAGCAAGGCTGAGTGGAAAAACAGAGGTTCAAGGGCCTAGGTAGGTGAGGGTAACTGGGAATACTTTAGAACAGGGAAAGGGGAATGCTTTCAAGACATTTATCCTGTTACAAAATCTTAAAGACTAATTCTAGGAATACAGTGTCAAATAAAGCTACTGCTTTAGGCATCATTTCTTTGATGTGTTGTTTAGATGTTAATAAGAAATACGTTTATTTTTCCAGTATAAATTTCAGAATTTAAAGAAAATTGTGTCTGGTTATAGTTTACTATTTTACCAACTTAAAAGCAAATGTGATGGCTCTTTAAGAATTGGGTTTAACCAAAGTTCTCTTTGTTTTCTGGGAAAAGTACATAAAAGCTTTCTGAGCCACAGCCTTTTAACGGGGGAGAAGACTAATAGTAAAATTTGAGTTTCTGACTGCATGCAACTTCACCTGGGCTTGCCTTCTGTTAGTGTGGTAGTACATGACAGAGGCAGTAGACTAATTTTTAGCTTCCCTAATACAATGAATAGGTAAATGCCAATACCCATACAATTTTTCTAGTGGGGACAAAGGCCATTTTATTAAAAATCTAGGCTTTTATACCTGTAGACCCTAGTTATTAAATGCACTAAACAAAACAAACAACTGCATTTAAAGGATTGGCCTTAGCAGAATTGACTGACTTAAAGTGTTTTAGTTCTTTACTGATGAGTGAATTCAGTTCCCTACCAACTAACGAACATAATCTAAGAATCTCACCCTGTACACATTGGTTGGTGCCCAGGGTAGATTATCAACATCAACTGATGAAAAAAGAACAAGAGAAGTGTGGAATATCTTGAGTCCTGTTGGATGTGATAGTATTTCTTGATATGTATTCCACAGTGGTTGACCAAGTGTCCCTGTGGGAGAAAGAAGCATGCTTTGTGTATATGCCCAACGGTGGTATTGGCAGATCTTGGGGTAAATTGATTTTTAACTCTCTGAGCAATCACCATAGTCATTTAGATAGTGGCTATGAGAGTTTGCATCCCTTGTAGCAATGGAGGGCTGTTCTCCTGGGTGCACATCTTTGCTAGTGTGAGCTGTCCCTTGTTGTACAGACACTGGCCATTCTGTCAGACATAAGGTGGGATCTCAAAGTAGTTTTGATTTACATTTCTTTGATGACTAACAATTTTGAACATTTCTTTAAGTGATTCTTAGACATTTGAATTTTCTTTATTGTGAATTCTCTATATCTGTACCCATTTTAATTGGGTTACTTGGGGTTTTTTGACATCAAGGGTTTGGTTTCAGATCCTGGGAAAAGGGACTGATGTGCATATTTTAGATATCAAAACAAACCAGGCCTCTAGGTTCTTGGAGCATCCCTCAATCCCTACCTGGCATACAGTGCCCCCAACCTTGAATTTACCAGCCACAGGTTAGGCTGTCCCCCGAGAGGGGTCATTCCTATATAATTCAGATCTCTCTCTCTCTCTCTCTTCCACTTCTTGCCACATTCACCCTTTCTCTATCCCTACCACTCACATCCATGTCTATTTCCTTGGCCTTCTCCCTTTGTGCCAGTGAACTTGCCAGCCTCAGAGCAGCTTCCCAATAAACCTGCCTTAATATATTCTAATCTGGCTTGGATTGGCTCACTTCACCAGCTAAAAAATAACCTATCATCAAGTTTCTTAATTTAAACAAAATATAGTTATTATATTAGCCCTCACTCAGATGTGGAATTGGTAAAATCTTTTCTCATTTTGTAAGCTGCTGCTTTGTCCAAATGACATTATCCTCTGCCTTACAGAAGTTTTTCAGTCTCATGAGGTCTCACTTACTAATTGTTGATCTTAGTGGTAACATTATCAATGTTCTGTTCAGAAAGACTTCTCCAGTGCTAATGAATTCAAGGCTATTCTCTACTTTCTTCTTCTTTTTTTTTTTTTTCCAGTATACGTGGTTTTATGTTGAGGTCTTTGATCCTTTTGAAATTGAGTCTGTACAGGGTAATAGGTTTGGATATATTTGCATTTTTCTACATACAGCCATCCAGTTTCAACAGTACTGTTTGTTAAAGAGGCTGTCTGTTGTTTGTTATGTATTTCTGGCTATCTATCTATCTATCTATCTATCTATCTATCTATCTATCTATTTATCTATCTATCCATCTATCTATCTATTTAAAATACATTTCAGATTTTATCCCCTCACCCAATTCCCCCCACTACCCAGTAACCCCCTATCCCGTCTCCCCTCCTGCCTCCATAAGGGTGTGCCCCCACCTACCCTCCACTCCCTCCTCGACACCCTCGAATTCCTCCCTGCTTGGTGTTCAGCCTTCATGGGACCAGGGATCTCCTCTCCCACCCATGCCCGATAAGGTTATCCTCGCCTAAGTATACAGCTGAACTCATGGGTGCCCCCCTTTCTGCTCCCAGGCTGGTGGTTTAGACCCTGGGGAGCTCTGGTTGGCTGGCACTGTTACTCTCCTAAACCAAAAATTAATTCCTGATACTTCTGTGGGTTAATGTCTGAGTCTTCAGTTTGATTCCACTGAGCAACAAGTCTCTTTTTATACCAATTCCATGCTGTATTTTCAGTTCCCAAGCCAGATAATGGACAGTAGAGCATTACCCATATCCCGGACCTTGGGGTGGGGCATGACATGGTGGGGTGTAAGGGGCTCACAAGAGCTCAGCAGGAATGAAGCCACTCCCTACCCAAATCAGGCTTGTGCCTACTCAGCTGCATAGAGACAAAGACAAGTCATGATAAAGGCAGTATGTGTTCTATTTCCTTGACAGAGAACTGGCTTCTCAGGAATCATGGGATCAGCAGTCTACTAATCTAGCTGATAACTTTGGAAGGCCCCTATCCCCACTGCAGCACTTCTTCCCTTTTTACTTTCCTCCCACAAATGCCCCACCCCAACTCCAGCTATATAAGCTAGCCCCGTTATTTCACTAAACTAGCTGACTTTGATACCTGCTGTAGTCATTGTCTCCCGAGACCCTGTTCCCCAGTCATCCAGATCAAGAGCTAGATGAACGAAAATTGACTCCTATGAAGGCAAAAAGCACTGAAATCTTTTGCTTTATAATTTTAAAAATCTATGATAGCTCCGGTTATGCTCTGGAATCCATAGCCACCCTTTCTCCTTGCCCTGTGCAGATGGCCATCTGGCCCTGGTTCCCTCTGCTGACTTGCTAAGGCACCCAAACACGTTCTTCCATGAATACCTGGAGCTAGTACTCTTGTTCTACATGTCATACATATTCCACCATCCCCGGTGCTGTTCTGCAGACCATCAATGACCCTACCACAGTTTTGCCCTCTCTCTTGCCCACATAAATCTTTACAAATGGAAAACACCAGACAGCCTTAACATTTAATACCAGCCAGATTTGTATTGGTGAATCTCCCACCTCAATATGCCCATGCAAAGAACACACAACTCAGTTATATTTATCACCTGCATGCCTAGATTGGGCAGATGTCCCAATACACCACTCTATTCCCAAGCTATGAGATCCTTACTACTTGTGGCTCCTCTATGCTATGTAGTTCTGCTCCATCTTCCACCTCCTCTTCCTCCATTTCCTCTTTCTCTGTTCCTCCTTCTAATCTTCCTTTTCTTTCTTCCTCTCTCCTTCTCTAAAACCTCTTGCCCTGCCTTTCCCTTCCACTGCCCAATCACAGGCTCTAGTCTTTATGTGACCAGTTAAAATGGGGAGCAGGTTCACATAGAATCATCTGAGTAAGAGACCTGCTCCTCCTCCGGGATAGGATTAGCATCAAAATACAAACACCAAGGCAATCCATGAAAGGATTCCATAAACACATTCCAACTTTTTTATTCATATCAGATTTTATTAGGATATAGTTTTGTCTAAAGAGCTGGTTTTGGCCATTGTCTTAGGGTTTTACTGCTGTTATCAGACACCTTGACTAAGGAAACTTCTATATGGCAGCATTTAATTGGGGCTGGCTTACAGGTTCAGAAGTTCAGTCCATTATCATCAAGGCTGGAACATGGCAACCTCCAAGCAAGCATGGTACAGGAGGAGCAGAGAGTTCTACACCTTCATCTGAAATCTCCCAGGAGAATACTGGCTTACAGGGAGCTAAAATGAGCTTAAAGCCCATGCTCACAATGACACACTTCCTCCAACAAGGCAATACCTACTCCAACAAGGCCACACCTCAAGGTACACTTCCTGGACCAAACATATCCAAACCATCATAGCTATGGAGACCAGAAGAAGGCCTCAGATCTTCTGGATCACCAGTTACAGATGGTTGAGAACTCTCCTGTTCATACTGGAAACTTCTCAAGGGTTCTCAAAGAAAGTGACAATTGATTTTTCAAGTTGAATTTTCTTTCTAGTTTCCCAAATCTAAGTGACTTAGTCAGGGTTTCATTGCTGTGAAGAGACACCATGACCAAGGTAACTTTTAAAAAGGACATTTAATTTGGGCTGGCATACAGTTTCAGAGGTACAGTCCATTATCATCATTCCAGAAAGCATGATAGTGTCAAAGTTCACATGGTGTTGGAGAAGGAACTGAGCACCTTGATATGAAGGCAGTTAGAAGGAGACTGTGTGACACTGGCCAGGGTTTGACCATATACATTACTTCAAAGCCCTTCCTCCACAGTGACACAATTCCTGTAACACTTCTTCCAACATGGCCACGTTCCTAATAGTGCCACTTCCCATGGGCCATGCATATTCCAAATCACCAAACTGAAGTTTTTTATTTTTAAAGCTTTCTTTCCCTATCATTTCTCTTAAGACTAAACATTCAGGATTTACTTCTCCATTGCTCTGAGCCCCTGGTCATCTTTGTTGCTTAGTCCAATGCAGATAGGTTTCTCTGAAGAAACCCTTTGGGGCTGTGCTTCAGGCCAGTACCTAAGTTGAATCCCAGATTCCAAGACATCAAACAAAACTCATACAAGAATATTAATAGGGAAGATGTCAAGTAGTGTCAGATGCCAGTGCTGCCCATTCCCCCACCCAGCACTCCAACATATTTAGAGCTATTGTAAGTACTGAGCTACCATGTTGCCCTCCCCCCAGATTCAGGATAAAAGCTCCAGCAATACTATTGTCTAACCAGGACTAACTGGAAACAACACAGGTTGTTGCTGTTGGAAGACAGGTGTAGGTCATAGCTGATTAGGTCTTAAAGACTACTAAGTCCTTTGAGAAAGAGGGCCCAGTAAACACTCTTGCAGAAGCCAGGACGTGGAATGCTTCAGCCACCAAGTGGGGATGTGACTCCACCATTGACTTCCACCCCAAGGTCTCAGAGACCTCAGAAGCATGAAGTGCAATAAAATCCAGGGTCTGAGTCTTCAGCTGCTCTGTGCTGTGACGGTCAGCCAGGATGAGAGTGTGTGCAGCATTCTCCACAGAGAGGTTCCCACAGAGTTCATCTTCACACATGACCTTCAAACCCTCCAGGCCATACTTGTCAGCAGCTGCCAGCACACCAGTGGCCATGGAGTGGCTGTGGAGGTGTGGCACCTTCCCGGTGTAGATAAAGTCCATCATCTCCATGAAGACTTGGGGATCCAGGTCTTGGATCTCAACTTGACTAGTTAGGCTTTCCTTCATTTCATGTTCAAACATGGCTCTGAAAACTGGAGAGCGAGCTGCTAGGATGGCCTTGTGCGCCCTAAATTCTTGGCCACCTACTAGCAGGCAGCAGTCTGTGAAGAGGGAACTCTCCCACAGCTCCCCTAGGTCATCTGGCAACGTGCACCTTGGAATATTGATTGGAGGTCTTGTGTTCTGTACAGTAATGCTGAAGGAGCCTTGTTCCATGCTCATCTCACAGAGGAGGGTAAGTCTGTCGTCTGGTAATAGCAATTCGGTTTGAGACAAGAGGAAATCTAGAAGGATGAACTTTTTTAATTCAAAGGCTTGGTGCGGCAGTAAACTATAGATATGTGGGCTCCTTGCATTATTGCATTTGTCCCCTGTGGCAGTTAAGATACAAACATTAAACTTTACCCAAACTGGGCTGTTTTCACAGCTGAGCAACATCAGGTTAAGTGACAGGTAACCTTCGCTTTCTTCATCAACCCCGTTTGGGTATACTCTCAAACACCATGCCACTTTGTCATTGGCCTCTGGTGGGAACGTCGGGCTTGTAATACATTCCCCCATTTCCTCAATGAAACCAGAGAAGTTGCTAATGGTCCACCTGTATCAGAAGTTCTGTTCACTATGCTGTGTGTGGTGCCACCTCTTGGTTTCCAGGTGCCCCAACATTTCTGGTTGAGGTACTTTGGATGTAAAACTAGAACCTGAAAAGAAGAAATAAAAATCATTTACTCTTTACCATATAGGATACAGTTACAGATACTTTTTAGATTTGTTTTAATTTCTCCTAAGTTGCCCCTTCTATAACGTTGAAAACTTATGTCTCTCTAAAATTTTCCGTTAGACTTTAACATTAGTTTTAGAAAAAACAATCCAGGCTCCCTGTGGGGCTCTCTGTCTCTTTCTGTCTCTGTCTCTCTCTCTGTCTCTCTCTGTTTCTCTCTCTCTCTCTCTCTCTCTCTCTCTCTCTCTCTTAAATTTTAAAAGAATAGATTTTGTTATTGTTAGTGTTTTATCTAGGCCTCACCCACCAGTTACCTGGCAATAGCCAGGTAAACCTGGCTTAGACAATGGGCTGTTTGAACCCCTCAAACACCCTTCCTCTCTCCTCTTCCTCTCTCTGAAGCCCTAATCTCTTTCTTCCTTTCTCCCCTCCACTTTGCCCCTCGATCTCCACCTGTTTCTGTCCAGTCCCTCCTCCTCCTCCTCCTCCCCCTCCTCTTCTTCTTCTTCCTCCTCTTCCTCTTCCTCCTCTTCCTCCTCCTCCTCCTCTTCTTCTTCCTCCTCTTCCTCTTTCTCCTCCTTCTCTTCTTCCTGCTGCTGCTGCTGCTGCTCCTCCTCCTCCTTTTCTCTCCTGTCTTTCTCTGCCTCTCCTCCCTTCTTATCACTACTCAACTCTCTTTCCAGTGCCCTAAATAAACTTTATTCTATACTAAACCTGTCATATGGCTGGTATCTTAGAGGGAAGGGATGCCTCAGCATGGGTCCACCAGGGATCATTCCCACCCTCTCCATGCCTGGCTTTAACAAACACATCCTGGATTTCTTCTTATAAAACACATCATTGGTGTTGTGACTCAGATTTCAATACTCGCAGGTTAATGTCTCCTGCTGCCAAATGAACTTTCCAGCCAACAGATCACTTTCTAGACCGATCCATCCAAACACCAGCAAATTGGTAAGCTCCCTCACCCACACTGGTCAGTGTAAACATCCCCTGGTCCTAAGGAAGGGATGTTGAGTTAGCAGCAACCCTGTGGAGTCCTTGTGGATGAAGACATTCAGTCTTTATGACTGGCCCCCTTGCTGAATCCTCATTTTAGGACATTTTTCCTTGAGTGAGATTTCCCCTCTACTCTGAGTCATTTCCTTTTCTCACTGCTATGAAAACCCAGGACAGGGTAAACCATACTCTTCACTGACCACTCAGGTACTTGCCTGAGCTCAAATACCAATCCACTGCCTGAGCCCATGGTGATCTGAACCTAACATTTTCGTTATTAACTTATCCTCAGGATGCTGGTAGGGGTAATTAATAACTGCCATTCTCACCCCAAAAGGGTATGTGTTCCCAGTCACTCCCAGGTTCCTTACTGGGATGCCACCCACTCTTAACGGCTTCCATATTCACAGGCTAAATTTGGCCCCAATATACACTAATCTATAACTCTATGTTGCTGTTTAAGTGCACTTAGGGGGAAAAAAAAAAACCTTTTACAACTCTCTCTAGCCAACCAGAAAAATGGAAAGATTTCTATGTAGTATTCTTTCCCACCACCTCCATTTCTAAATGCTTCATTTCTTTGCTCTTCCTCCCACATATAGGCACAGCAACAAGACTGCCTAGATTGTAGTGTGATAACCACTGAGTAACAGTGTTCCCACATGATTCTACTATTGCCTCTGTGGCTGCCTCTAAGCCCTTCTCTCCACTTTCCACCTTGCTTTTTGCTCCCTGCCCAACCCAACACCATGGGGCACAAAACATGCAGTGCTAGAACAGAGTTGCAGGCAGACAGAGCACAGCTGCAGGCACTGCCACTTACTCCCCGCCCCAGCCAAGGGAGTGCTTGGTCTCTTGCCCTGCCCCATTTGTGCCCTGATTACACCAGGTTGAGCTGCCACATATGCTTCTGTGCTCCTGGGGGCCCAACACTCATTGTGGGGGACTCCTACCAAGTCAGGCTCTGCCCCTCCTCTCCAAAAGACACCAAGAGCCACCAAAGATGTGGAAAGAACAGCCCTCTGTTCTTCACAAGAGGAATCAGGTCAATACTTTCCCCCTCTTGTTAATGACTTCTCATTCATCAACAAGACCCATAGGTTTCTGCCTTCTCGCCAACCTCATACAAATTAAATAAAAAGGAGATGCCATTTTGAAAGAATATTTATGAGGTTGTCAACTTTTCCAGTTTCCACTAATTTTCTTTTCAATACATACTTCAAAATCCATCTCATTATACTACACACACACACACACATATATATATTATATATAAAACAAAGTCTCCTTTATTTTATATATAAAAATAAAGTCTCCTAAACAGTCTCCTAAACAGAAATAAAAGCCGTTCTTGCTCCTTCTGCTCCATCAAAGGTTTTTGTCTTCCCTAACCTCATTTTAGAGACTGTTTATGCTGTTAACAAATATCTTTTGTAAACTTCTAAGCCCCCAAACACAGTCAGATCTACCTTTCATAGACCAAAGAGACTGAATTTGGATAAGTACATCTGCCAATCAATAACCTAAGTTCCCACATGAGACCTCTTCTAGAGGGTGGGATTGGGACTCACCTCACCCAACCACCAAGACCTAAGGGTTTCAAATATACACCTAAGAAAATTTTTTTCAAAAAACTTTCTTAATTTAGTATATATATATAGATATAGATATA
Source organism: Arvicanthis niloticus (assembly GCF_011762505.2). Lineage (NCBI taxonomy): Eukaryota > Metazoa > Chordata > Mammalia > Rodentia > Muridae > Arvicanthis > Arvicanthis niloticus. Next base: position 93,599 of record NW_023046322.1, on the reverse strand, counting down.
TAGCATATCTATATTATATATATTAATTTTGTATATAGATATAGATATAGATATATAGCATATCTATATTATATATATTAATTTTGTATATATATATAGATATAGATATATAGCATATCTATATTATATATATTAATTTTGTATATATATATAGATATAGATAGATAGCATATCTATATTATATATATTAATTTTGTATATATATATATAGATATAGATAGATAGCATATCTATATTATATATATTAATTTTGTATATATATAGATATAGATATATAGCATATCTATATTATATATATTAATTTTGTATATATATATAGATATAGATATATAGCATATCTATATTATATATATATTAATTTTGTATATATATATATATATAGATATATAGCATATCTATATTATATATATTAATTTTGTATATATATATAGATATAGATATATAGCATATCTATATTATATATATTAATTTTGTATATATATATAGATATAGATATATAGCATATCTATATTATATATATTAATTTTGTATATATATATAGCATATCTATATATTATTTGCTACTACTACTACTCCTACTCAAACACAAACACTTAATGTTTCAGCATCTTGTCAGGTCCAGGAGTTTACTCAAAATCAACGTTTATGAATGCTCCACAGAAGCAACCCACATGCTCCAATCTATTCTCACAGACACAGACACTTCAACTGGACCTGCCCCTTGTGCCTACAGATGGTTGCACAAACCCTGGATAGCAAGGAAATAGCCAACTCTCCTAAGAACAGACCACCATCCCCATCCAGGTTTTTTTAAACAGGGTTTCTCTGTGTAGCCCTGGCTGTCCTGAAACTCACTCTGTAGACCAGGCTGGCCTCAAACTCAGAAATCTGCCCTCCTCTGCCTCCCAAGTGCTGGGATTAAAGGCGTGCACCACCACCACCCGGCCTTTTCTTTGATTTCTCAGAGACATTTCATCCCAATGTCAGCACGAACTAACTAAAGAACATGACCACTCTACTCTTGCTCCACAATTGTCTCTGTTTAGTTTTTACATTTATTTTAGATTAATTCAAAATAAACGAATATTACCATTCCTTCTATGCTCCACCAAAGTGCTACCTGGCAATAGCCAGTTACACCTGACTCACTATAAAAGGGGATTTTTGACCCTGCTCACTCTCTTATTCTCTCTTACTCTCTTATGCTCCCTGACTCTGTAACCACTTTCTCTTTCTCTCTACTTCCTCCTCCCTCCTCTTCTGCATATTATCCTGGGCTGCCTCTCCTCTTCTTTTTCTCTCTATCCTCTCCTCATCCTCTCTCCTCCTTCCCCTTTATCTGCCTCTACTCCCCTTTTGTCCCTACTCAACTCCCCTTCCCATGCTCTAAATAAATTCTATTATATAAATCTATATAAAACATATCCTGGTTCTTCTTTCATGAAACAGAATAGTTATTATATCGAACTTTGGATGAGCTTAGAAAATGTTATACACTCAAGTTTCAAGTTTATTGTATTAGTCATGTCCTGTAGAACTTATAGAATGAATTCCTCTATATAAATAGAAAGTGGATATAAGATAAAACTTATAGGCTGATGTCCAGTTAATATAACAATGGCTAAAGTCAGTACTTACTTAGTCCACAAGGTTTGAAGTCTCAGATATTCTTCAGTATATGCTGTGATTCTGAAGAAGCAGGCTCCAATGCCAATGAAGAAATGGGCTTGCTAGTAAGATGAGAGCAAACAGGCAAAGACACAGAGCTTCCATCTTCCATGTGCTTATATAGGCCTAGAGCAGAAGGTGTGGCCCAGTTGAAGGTGTGTCTTCTAATCTCAAGATCTGGATTAAAGGTGTGTGGTTTCCTGCCACAAAACTCAGAGTAAAGGTGTCTCTTTTTCTACATTAAAATCTGTCTTATAAGTGGATCTACTTCACCTTAACCAATAAAAAGATGCCTTCCAGTTTTACTTAATTCCAGAGATATCCCAGATGGCAATATGAATTGCCATCCCCAGTGTATTTTGCTTAATGTAGTCAATCTTCAATAAGTGAAGGGATCATGTCAATCTCTGCACAGCTATTATTTACCCTTGTGCTGGTCTTACACTAATTCCTGCTACAAACATGATCAGGGAAGAGGTATTTTCCTTAACTTGTCAGAAGTCTGATTGTTCACAAAAAGGAAGGCAGTTCGAAGAGCTTCTATATGGTGTGAACAGGTAACAGAGCCCGAAACTCTGAGGGTGGCCTTCTTCTTTCCTGTGTGTTATTCCAATTAGACCTATAAACCTTGTGATGACTCCTCCCAATTTGGATGATGGCCTTGTAGTCCCCCCTCAGGAAATCCTCCCTGGAAATCCCTTTTCAAAGTCACTTAAGGGTGTGGTTTAGAAATGTCCTAAATGTCAGATTTGAAACAGGGGATCCCCCTATGGAGGCCACAAAAGTCCCAGATACAGAGTCACTGATGCTTATAGTTTGCAATAAGTCTAACAGAGGAATAAAAAAATAAAAATTAATTGAGTGATTCATCTAATACTGAGGGATAAGCAATCTTGGAGCATGACATATAGGAGAGCTAGAAGCTGTCCTCTGAGAGGTTTTATTAGCAGCTAACTGAAACAGATGTAGATACAGCTAAGTATTGAGGCAGCTAGAGCCTAGAATACAAAGTCTGTGCTACAAAGGACAGAGCTGGAGAAGTGGCCCAAACCCTTTGAGAAGCCCAGAAGATCATGAGTGGATTCCACATATTGTACAGTTATGGTTTTATTTTGCTTTTGATTGTGATTGTGCCCTGATATATTTCTCTCCTGAAGAAAGTATTTTGGTGGAGCCCACAATTAAGAGACTTTGAATTGTAAAAAGTCTTTGAATTTTTAAAACACATTGGATATTTCAAAGGGATTGAATTTTTAATGTGTAAGAATTTTCAAAGACTATGAGACTTTTAAAGTTATTCAGATCTTGGGGATGAATAAGAAAGTAAGGGTTGAGGCTTAATAGTGATGTGTTTGTGTGTCAAGTTGACAAGGGGTCAATTGAACTGGCTGGTTTTGTGTGTCAACTTGACCAAGGCTGGAGTTATCAAAGAAAGGAACTTCAGCTGTTGAAATGCCTCCATAAGATCCAGCTATAAGGAATTTTCTCAATTAGTGATCAAAAGGGGAGGGGCCATTTTGGGTAGTGCCATACGTGGGCTGGTAGTCTTGAGTTCTATAAGAAAGCAACATGAACAACACAGGGGAAGCAGGACAGTAAGCAACATCTCTCCATGGCCTCTGCATAAACTCCTGCTTCCAGCCTTGTATGAGTTCCAGTCCTGACTTCCTTTGGTGATGAACAGCAATGTGGAAGTGTAAACTGAATAAACCCATTCCTCCCCAACTTGCTTCTTGGTCATGATGTTTGTGCAGGAATAGAAACCCTGACTAAGACAATTACCTTGTCTGGCCACAGTGGAAAAGGATGTGCCTAATCCTGGTAGAGACTTAATGCTTCAGGGTGGGGGAGTGCCAATGGGCACCCTCTCTGAGGCAAAGGGGTAGGGGGGTCTGAAGAACTCTGAGGGCAGACTGGGATAGCACAACATCTGTGATGCAACTAAATAAAAAAATGGAAAAAAGAAGACAGTATCAAGAGAAAAGAAAGCGAGGAGGCAGTTTTTCCAGGAGAGTTTTACCAAGACAGGTAGAAGAGAGAACAATGGAGACATGGGTACAGAAAGACAGAAAGATTCAGAGAACCAGAAAGAGCCAGAGGAGCAGAATATATTGCCAAAGTTAGTATGAGGCCAAGCAGAGCAGTTAGGAAAAACTTTAAAAAAAAACAGATTGAATCAGTTACACTGGAAAGGAATTTTAGATCACCAAGCCAGAGCTCATAAAGAACTAGGAGGGAGTGAGCTTATTCAGATATAACTCTTAGATGCTAATAATATTCTAGGCCTAGAATAGATTTTATAGAAACTATAACCTTCCAGTGCTAGGCCAAAAATTACATGTGGAGGCAGAAGGCCTCAGAGATGACAATAAATACATATGAATATTAGTTTCTTTTACAATGAACACATTAGAAAATAAACTACTAGATCACCTCTGGAGATAAGACTGGTTAGGACGTCTTCAGTTTAGATACCAGTTTCCAGAAACTGTGAAAGATGTGATTCCAGTCTTTTGAGGACTCTGATTTGAGGTTGTGGTTCCTCCCACCAAGATCTTAAAAGAACCTGATGCTAATACTAGCAATAAGTCCAAGGAAGAATCAAAAATCACAACCAATTAACTGATTTATCCTGAAGGATGAGCAGCATTGTAGCCAGACAAACAGGAGAGCTGGGAGTTGCTGATCTGATTGAATTGTTGTAGTTATGTTTATGTCTGTCAGATTATAGGTCTAAGACAGTCAAACTCGAGAGATAAGAGATGTAGGCAGAATTTTACACTTCCTTTTACATAAGGGCAGCAACATCAACTTCAAATCTTTGATAGCTCATGAATATATGTTACAGACCTTGGAAAACAGCAAAATCTCTCTCTTTTCAGGGCCAGCAGACCAAGCATGCAGTCCAAGTCTGAAAAGGACAGAACTCACCAGTGGGCAACACACAGTAAGAGATACTGAGAAGCTGAATCATACCAACTAAAGAGATTGGATTAAGAAGCATTTAGGATATTCCTAAACCACACCCATAAGTGGCTCTGAAAAAGTATTTTTAAGGAGGATATTCTGAGGGGAACTAGAAAACCACAAACCAAATTGGGAGGAGTCATCACAAATTCTGTGGGTCTAAATGGAGTAACACACAAGAAAGAAGAAAGCCACCTTCAGAGGGTTGGGGCTCTGCTTCCTGACCAATAGACAGGAGCTCTTTCACATGCCTTTTGTGAACATCCAGACTTCTGACAGGTTAAGTAAACACCCCTTCCCTGAATAGCTTTATGGCAGGAATCACTGTAAACAAGCATATGGGAAATAATAACTGTGCAGAGATTGACATGATCCCTTGATTTATGAAAGACTGATGATAGTAAGTATACTGGTGATGGCTATTCTTCTTGTCTGGACTTCCTGTGGACTTAAGTAACATACAAAACTGGAGGCATGTTTTTTTTTTTTTTTTTTTTTTTTTTAATTTCTTGCCTAAGTTAAAGTAGGTAGATCCAGTTCAAATATACACTCTTTAGGTAGAAAAACACACACCTTTAATCTGAGATTTGAGGCAGGAAATCACACACCTTTAATCCAGATCTTGAGACTAGAAGACACACCTTCAATGGGCTACACCTTCTGCTCTAGGCTTATATAAGCACATGGAAGAAGGAAGCTCTGTGTCTTTGCCTGTTTGCTCTCATCTTACTAGCAAGCCCATTTGTTCACTGAAATTTGGTCACATTGAATCTCAAGTGACCAAAACTATTAGTTGCAAAGACAACTTCCTGCCTGACAGCAGTGATGGCTGTTCTCAATGGTCAAATTGATAATATCTGGAATAAACTACAATCTAGATTTATGAAGATCATGTAAAAATATTAATAGACGTTTAGGTCCAGGCCTGGTAGTACAGGCCTTTAATCCCAGCATTCAGGAAACAGGTATGTATATCTATGAGTTCTTAGACACAATAGGGCTATTGAACACCCTCCTACCCTCTTCTCCTGTCTTCCTTTCAGAGTTGCCTGTCATCCCCCAGCTCCCTTAGGTCCTCATGGGTTTTGTGACTCCCTGTGCTTCTCTGACCCTTTCTTGTGGATGCCATCACTCTCCTAGAAATTGGTTTTTCATCCTTGCCTTCTGGCCTCCACAAAAACCCTGATGCCATTTGACCAGTCTCTCCTGGATTCACTAGGCAAAGCCCCTAACTCCCACTGAATGAGGTGAAAATACAGGGAACAGCTTCTGTCTTCCTCCAGTCTAACCTGTATCCTGGAGTCTCCCATGACTATGGGGTGCAGTGCAATCTTCCTCCAGCCCTCTCTTTCATTCACAGGAAAAGTATTGTCCATGCTGTCTCACTCTTTCTAGGGATGTCTTTTAGAAAATCTCCAGATTCTTCTGCACGAACATGACATGAGTGATCCTAAACTTATTCACTTTTGCAATAGAATTTGGACATAATACCCCTTAAATGATCAATCCAAAGTGTCACCTATAGACACTCTAGATGCTAGTATTATTAGAGACTATTGCAGATACTACAGGTAATAAGGAAAATGGACAGATATTCCCTACTTCCTATTTTTCTCTTCTCCACTCCAAGCCCTGTTTGGTTTTGTCTGGTCTCTTTCCTACCCAGGCCACTACACACACACACACACACACACACACACACACACACACACACACACAAACTCACACACACATGCACATGCACACGCACACATTGTGTAAATGTCCTGCTTTTTTAGTTACTTGATGTATCTGTAGTTTATTGTAAAGTACAAGCAGGGAGGTAGACATGACAGGATGGGGAGGAAGTAAATGAGCAGCCCCTCAAGCATGCACACATCCTGCACACACTTTCCCCCAGTCTGGGGCATATCTCAGCTCCCTCCTACACTATCCTCAATTTATAGAGCTCAGATTTTTTTCCTGTTTCTAAGTACTCTTTGTTCTCAGCTCTTTAAATTCATTTTTACAAGGATGCAGGTGTCGTTTACATATGAATGGCATTTAAATATTGTTTTGGGCTGGTCTACTTCAATTAAGAGCTGGCTCTGGGGTTTGTAGTATATATAGTGTATGTGTGTATGTATGTATGTATGTATGTATGTATGTATGTGTCTCTAAAAATGTGTATATGAAAGAGCCAAATGATCTATGTAAAAAAAATGGTATACTGGCTAGTTTCCTGTTAACTTGACATAAGCTAGAGTCATCAGAAAGAGAGGAGCCTCATTTGAGGAAATGCTTTCATGATATTCAGCTGTAGGATATTTTCTCAATTAGTGATCATTTTGGGACAGTCAATTTTATTGTTGGTGGTGCCATCCCTGGACTGGTGAGCCTTGGCTCTATAGAAAATCAGGCAGAATGAGCCATATAGAATCAAGTCAATAAACCCCATCCATCTATAGCCAGTTACCAGCTCCTGCCTCTGGTCCATTTCTGTTTGAGTTTCTGTCCTAACTTTCTCCAATGATAGACTATAATCTGGAATTATAAGACAAATAAAACCTTTCCTTCTCAAGTTGGTTTTTGGACATAGTGATTTACTATAGCAATAGCAACACTAACTAAGACAAATGGGTACACATATAATGGAGGAATGATTTTGAATCAAAGTTGTAGGAGGCCTCCTAGGGTATTAACTGTTGTCAAAGTGTTATGATTCCTATCCTTGTTGATCTGAATTACTAGTCTAGTGCCAGCCATTGCCCCACCTTCTGCATATTCCAGAAGGCTGAGGTCTTATCTTTGGGTCATTTCTAGGAAAACAGAACAAACCAACCACCACAACAACATTGTTTCTAGCAATGCCTTGCCTACAATCCATGTTCAAATGACTTGGCTTACCACAATTAAAACATCTGCCATTCTGATTTTTTGTAACACCATTTAGAAATGATTTCTATGAAATTAGCGCCATAAACATGTGCACCTATTTGCATCTATTGTATTGCTAGTTCCTCAACCTAGAACTGACCTTAGTACATGCAAGTAATTAAAATGGTATAAAAGCAGATGGAGGGGAGAAAAGAAAAAAAACAATATAAACAACAAAAAGACTTAGCATATCAGAATATATTGATAGCAATAGCAAACATATATGTTGAAATTTATATATTTACTTTTATGATGTTTAAAAAGATATTTGCCCTCCAAATCTCAAAAGTTTCAAAGTATGAATCTCAGTTGGTAGAACTGTTTCAGAAAGATTAGTAGGTATGTCCATACTGAGAGATGTGCTTTGCTGGGGATAAGTAGGTGGTCTTTTTAGGTTTAAAAAAAAAAGCTGCTAATTGCCAACCAGGAATCTAGTAGTAAGGAACATTCCTCTAGGGTCTCTGGTTGGCTTTTGACTCCAGGTTCTCACTGATTCCCTAGGTTACTTGGATGGCAGGCCATAACCTGTAAGATATAATAAATATTTTCTCTCCCACCCTGCCAATAAAAAAATCAAACTTGTGCTCCAAAATTAGCTAAATCTCTAATAAATTTCTCTATTGGTGTTGATCTTGCCTTTAAAGATTATATCACAGTTTTGCATTCTGAATTGGTATTTTCAAAAGCCAAAGATTGAATCAGCATTTTTTGACTCCTGAATCTGATATTATTCTATTTACAGTTGAAGTCAATGTTTACAAAAAAATCAATAAAGATTTTTTGGTGGCCATGTATAATTTTAGTAAATGACACACAGACCTCTTTCCTAACATTTCAAAATTTTCTCAGGTATTTAAAGCTACAAATCTACATATCCTGTGTTTCTGTTTCCCAGAACTAGTCAATTCCAATAAAATCTACACCCATGAGCAGCAAATCAGGACCTTCCAGGGACTGTGCACCGTGTGGTCTAAGTCAAGCCCAGGCCCCAAATAGTTAATCAGCAATGATTCTTTATAAAAAACTACCACAAAACCTTCCAGATTCTTGACCCATCTCAAAGTCACCCACTGCACGGCAGATAGAACCAACCAGTCATGGAAAAGAATCATAAATGTCACCTGCTCCTACACTAACAGGTTTTATATTAACCCTACGAAGCACACACCTCCATCTTCCTGCCCAATGTATGGCAGACCCCTACATGTTGAATCTCTGCAAAATAACTGCTTTTTGTTGTTGCACATCATTTGAGTTTTTGGTATCATTCTTCAGTGAATTGCAGACCCTTATATATGAGGGCTCATCTGGGAGTTGCTGAATACCTCTGACCCAAATAGTTGAGGGTTTTGTTTGTTTATATTTTTTCTTTTCTGATCATTAAGTTTGTTTTTTGTTTTTATCAACTGTCACTACAGTGTTTTCTTATTCTGTTCAATCTAGAGGCCAAGAGGGACAGAGCAGACTTGGTTTTGGTTGCTCAGTCTGGGACTATGGAGGACTCTCATGAACCCCATCTGGAAAACCTAGTAGTTTTCAACTGATTTATGAATTGGGTGTGTCTGTAGACCTTTGATTCACAGGAAGGAAGATTATCTGAGACAGCCTATTGTTGAGGACCATTCTGTCCCATGCTTGGGGTCTAAGTGCTCTGGTCCAAGGGTATCAGACAACAGAATCTAGCAAGAAAGAGAGTGGGGATGGAGGGGCAAGAGATGCAAAGAATGGAGATAAGACAGAGTGTGTGATTGTGAGAACAAAATTTGAAAGCAGCATTGAAACAATAACAGAAATTCATGGTCAGCGAAGACCACCAACGACTTATTAAATATAGTCATAATAAAAACATTAAGTCCCTCCAGGGACTTATGAAAAAATGAAAAGGCATGCAAGGACATGCCCAGACAAGCCCAAGTGAGTAATGGGCTATCTGGTGTTTAGTTTTCTCTCCCTGTTTCTGAGAAGTCCTAGGTTTCATGGTCAAAATAATTAGTCATCCTGCCAGCTCACACATAGCCACTTCTGCAAGTTGCTGATGTTTGAAATATCCAATCATATGTAACAGCACCAAATTTTCCCACTCTCCCCAACCCCTACCCATAAATATCCCATTTCCTGTGTTCTGGGTCGGATCCTCTATCTCCTGCCTGAGATATGTTCCAACCCGAGGGCCCTCGCAATTAAACCTTCTCTGCAATTGCATCAAGAAGGTCTCTCGTGTGTCCTTGGGTGCATACAGGTCCGGACATGAGTGATGGTCCCCTTGCGGGGGTCTTTCATGATCAAGTCACAGGCTTGTTTATTGAAAGGAAATCCTGGGTATTTATAAGCACAAGCAGGGGAACACAGCTGAAGACTCTTTACCACATGCACCATGCAGCTGGGGGCACTAAACAGCAAAGCAAGATATGTGGGAAAAACATGATGTTTATCAGAGTGTGCTCAGCTGTTGTAGGGTGTTGAAAACAAGTCTCTTGTCAGGGTATATGGCTCAAGATGACGACAAAGATGACAGCCGCTTTCTGCTAGGAGTTGGCTCCCAACAGCCTATTCTTTTTGGTTTTGCTTTCCTGGGAACATTATTCTGTGTCTGTCCATGTGTACTTTGTTTATGGTTTCTATGCTAGTGCATCTGTTTTATTCTGTGTGTATTTTGTCTGTGGCTTTTGTTCCTGTATACAAGATTTTTAGATCCCTAAGAGTGGACAGGAACAGAGTACCTCACTGGGTTTAGTGTTCAGACATTTCATAATTTCCACCAAGTCATAGTAGGTTGAGGTCTGGCAGTTATTCGCAGGAAACTGATCATCATTTATAGGAATATATAGCCCACTTATGAACTAGGATGGACTAAAGAGGGAACTTTTCATTCCCCTACAATCTACAAGGTGAAGCTTTTTGTGTATGAGGCCAAGGGCCACCTTGACCAAATGTCAAATATTTCCACATGGCAGTAATAGTAAAAAAGCCACCTGTTTGGTTGAAATCTTGCACAACTCTCCACCCTCTTCCCTTGGCCTCCTTCCTGCCTTGCTTCTTTCCTCTTCCCCCAAGGAAGATTTCAATACTTTTCCTTATATCCCTGTCCCTGTCCCTGTCCCTGTCCCTGTCCCTGTCCCTGCCCCTGCCCCTGCCCCTGCCCCTGCCCCTGCCCCTGCCCCTGCCCCTGCCCCTGCCCCTGCCCCTGCCCCAGCCCAACAAGTACAAGAAGAGGAAGGAGCAGCCCATAATTTACCTGACTCTCATCTGGAGTTCACTTCACACTCAGGCTGTACTGAGTGCTGCTTTACTGTACCAGACTGCTGACTCTACTATGACCTTACTCCTCCAAAATTCTTAACACCTAGATGTACTGGGTGACAGTTTATGACCTATGTACCACTGGCCAATAATGACCTTTATAAATGGAAATTGTAACCACCACCACCCCTTTTCAGAAAGACCCTCAGATATTATAGGTCTTTTATTTTCAATCATGCTGACTCATTAACCTACCTGGGATGACTGTCAGCAATTGCTACAGGTTCTCTTCACAACAGAAGATATAGAATTTTGGGAGATCCTTGCAAATTGGTTCTGGGAGCAAATGGACTGCCCACACAAGTCTAGGCTAATATTGATACAGTCTTACATTTGACCAAATCTGACTGAGACTTAACACTGTTGAAAGTTGAAAGAGGCTGTGGGTATAACACCAAAGTGTTTTGGGTGGGCCACAGAGAAGCTGGTAGGTAGTTTATATAAGGGAAACTAACCCACAAATCTAAGGTAAGCCAGGTGAATTAATGAGAGCCCTGGAGAATATCTAGGAAGGGTTTTTTGAAGCCTATAGGAACTACACTCCCTTTGACCCAGTAATAAGAGAAACTAATCAGTGGCAAATATGGATTTTGTTAAACAAACTACCCCTGATATCTGTCAACAAATTCACTACCTGGATGGTTTTGCTGGTAAGCAGATTCATACATTCATATAGGAAGAACTATATGACTGAGAGTCTTGGGGCTCAACCCTACTCCACTAGTCATTGGTAACCCTAAAGGAGGAGGGGAAACCCATATACTTTTTGGTGACTGCAGGGGTACAACATTCTGTCTTGAAACAAGCACTGGGGCCATTTTTAAATTTAAAAAACATGGGCACAGGGACAATGGGCACCAAGACCTTTCCATGGACTAACCAAAGAAAGATAGACTTGGGAGTTGGATAGATAATCCTTTAATTCATGGTTATCTCTGGGTGCTCATATGCCCTGATAGGAAGAGATTTTTCTCACCAAATGGGAGCCCAAATTCGTTTTGACCCAGAGGGACTGAAAGTGCTGGATAAGAATGGCTTTTTCCATGTTCTCACTTTGGCCCTGAAAGGAGAGTATTAATTGTTCCCTCAATCAGTCCCTATCTAAGCCTCTCCTTACCTTCAGAGATTCCTAACAGGAGTCCTTGAAGTCTGGGCAATAATAGTAATAATAACAATAAACACCAATACTAACACCAATAATAAATCTAATTCATATACATAGGTAGCCCTTTGTAATGGCTATTCTTGGTTATCAACTTGACTATAACTATAAAGAACTATGATTCACAAATGCAGGAGACACCTATGAAATCTTTATTGCTTGGTTTGGAGTATTTAAATCCCCATTATTCTGGAGCTTTGATGTAGGAAGACACACCAGTGATTCAGATATTGAGGCAGGAGAAGCACACCTTTAAGCTGGACTTCACTGTTGGGAGCCAAATCATAGCAGAAAGCAGCTTGTTTTTCTCACATATCTCATTTTATTGTTTAGTGCCCACAGCTGCAAGGCACACGTGGTAAAGTGTCTTCAGCTGTGTTCCCCTGCATATGCTTATATATACCCATGATTTCCTTTCAACAAACAGGACTTGATCACACACCCTGTCTTGTCACCATTCTTCTACTCTCTTGCCCTTCTATTCCCACTATCTCTCTCTTGCTAGACCCTGTTGACTGACCTGAATGGACTGGGTCATTTGGCCCCCCAACATGTGGCAGTGTGGAGTAGTGTGGGCTCGGACATCTTGGCACCCAGTGTAGGGCAGCATGAAGCAGCATGGGTCCAAACACTTGGTACTCAACGCAAGGCAGCAAGAACAAAAGACCCAGTGAGGGACATTACTGGAAGAAGAGTCTGCCAAAAATTCAGAAGTGTCAGAAGTGAAACAAAGGTCATTGCCACAAGAACCTGCCATGTCGAGACCAGTAGGTCATAGTAATGAAAATGGGGCAAGAAATAAGTCAGCAAGAACAGATGAAAAAGGATTTAAAGATGTGAGGAGTAAATTGCAGGCTGCTCTGAGTCAAGAGAGCCAAACAGATAAATAGATAAATAGAAGGTTGCTCTAGGCAGAGAGCTGAATAGAAAGATAGTGTTAATCCTTTGTATTAGACCAATTTAACTTTCAAAATGGATGTGATTATGACTTTTGTAGTTATATTTTCCTCTGGATAAAAGGTCAGTGTAAAGGCTTTTCTGGTTACTGGCTCAAGGACAGACAGATTTGGGAAAAAGTGTTTTCCTATGTGTTTTCAGAAGAGGTCATTAAGGTAGTAGTTATATCTTCCTGAATTATGTGGATCAGACATGACAGTGGTAGGCCTACAGAAGACTAGATTCCAGAGAATCAAACAAAATAATTATCTTGATACTAAAATTTGTTTTGAGATGTGTATATTACAAAATACACAGTCTTGGTGAATGAATCTTCTTGTCACCTGCATGTCCACTGATGTCCTGGACTTCCAGCTGGATGCAGTTAAGACAGACATCAGAGGCTTATCAATTTACCCTTCCCCTCATCCCTCTTCTAATATCTCAATGCCTATATTCAGCTTGAAGAAGGTAATGAAGTGTTGGCGCCCCAATACCCTGGACTTGTGGACTGAGGTGGTTAATATTAGGCTGTCTATCTAGGGGAAAGTAATTGTTTCATTGGAACAGGAAAGAAGAGCTAAAATGGATTACACAGCCATAATATATTGGTAGAAATCTGTATAATTGTTACTAAACTGATGCAAATTCAAGGGTTTCATTGGTATAATTTCTATTAATTCAAAATATGTGGGTACAAGGCTTAGACCTTTAACTTCTCCAACAGAGGAAATTATGTGTTGACTTTTAAAAAGTTTGCTGGTTTTATACTGATCATTCAGGCATTGGTAAGTTTCTTGTCTCTCAGATCCATGCTGTTCAACACACTGATGGCTTTTGTATGACAACAAATAGATGCTATTCAAATAAAACCCATACAGGTCCATTATTACAGGCTGGAAGTAGGGAACTTTAAAACCTCTGTCATTGAGACTGAAGAGGATTAACCCCTAACTTACATGCTAAGCCAGATAGTCAAAGACAGTAAGAGAACACCTCAAGACCCTTTCCCATAACTGGGAGGCCTCACCATCCTAAGACAGCTCAATCAAATGGATATTGCGTATCCAAAGAGGAGAAACGGGGGCTGGGGGTCCTTTGTTCCAACCTAAGGCAGGCATGGTTTCTATAAGTTTTCCCATCCTTCCCTTTTGAAAAATTTAAAAAATTTTTTTCTAGCAGAAAAGTTTTAAAAAGTTCCTAGCAGAAAGTGGCTATCATCTTTGCAGCCATCTCAAGCCAGACAAGAGATTGTTTTCAACAGTCTACAACAGCTTAGCACACTCTGATAAACAGCCTGTTATTCTCACATATCTCATTTTTTTGTTTAGTGCCCACAGCTGCAAGAAATATGTGGTAAAGTATTCTCAGCTGTGTTCTCCTGTTTATGCTTATATATATATACCCATGATTTGCTTTCAATAAACAGGACTTGATCACACACCCTGTCTTGTCATCATTCTTCTAGTCTTTTCCTCCTCCATTCTCACTCACTCTTTCTTGCTAGACCTGTCTCTTTCGAACAAACTGGGTCACTTGGCCCCCAAACATGGGGCAGCGTGGAATAGTGTGGGCTGTGACACTTCACATTTTACTAGAAGTCTATATAAGGACATGGATAAAGAAAGTTTTGCTTTTTGTTTGTTTTGGAGCACACTTCTTCAGAATTCCAGCATATACAGAAGGCCACCTGAGACACTCAGCCTTTGGAACACAGCAACTATTAGATTCTTGGACTTAACAATTCATAGTTATCAATGGTTGGATTACTTGAACTGTGGCCTGTAATTCTTCTCTCTTGCTTTTACTCTCTCACTCTATTGCTCTTACTCTTTCTTTCTTTCCCCTACTGGGTTGGCTTGTCTACCTTGATATGAGACTTTGTACTAAATTAGGCTAAGATCAGTGAATATCCCTGGGAGGCCTCCTGAATTACTTGAAGGGAAATGAAAAAGGAGTGTACCTGGAGAGAGAAATAGTGGTAGAAAATTGGAGAAGTGAAGAGACAGGGTCAGGTGAAGAGGGCCAGCCAGGGGGTCTAGGTCCATGTTGAGAACTGGCACACAGTGAAGAGGAGGGAAAGAGGAATTTGGGATAGTCATGGAGTGGAATGAGAGATTGGAATGTGTTTGTGAGAAGATGCCCTACCTGGAATTCTCATGGCTTGGCCTTCCTGGCTGTGGTCCAGAGGGAATCCCTCCTGAATTGGAAGCTTCTACACAGCAACAAGGAGGAAAGAAGGGTTAGGGGATAGTGTTTGGAAGGGGGCAAATGAGGTGAATTTTATTGACTGCTTCTACTTTATTAGGAGTTATGTCTGTTTAGTTGACTATATGACCTTGATTTTGCCTTGATAAGGGTTAGATATCCAGAAAAATTTCAAGTTATTTTAGATTTTCCAATGTGCTGAAGCAGTTTTGTAAAGTGTATCCCTGTGAATCTCTGGATTTTTTCAGTATCTGTTGTTAATGTCTCACCTTTAATTTCTGATAAGATGAATTTGTATATTTTGTCTCTGCACTTATGTTAGTTTAGAATTGGATTCATTAATTTCTTGATTTTCTCAAAGAAGCAACTATTATTTCATTTATTCTTTGTATAGAAATTTAAAATTCTTTACTTCCTGAATTTTCTCAGTATTTGTTTTCTTTATCAATTCTCTTTCTATTTTTAGGCCTTAACAAATGTGTACTTTTTCTTCCACTGTTTGTTTTGTTTTCCTGGATCTCTTTAATGGATTTCTTTCTTTCCTCACATTATTGTATATACTTTTATGAATTTGTTAAAGGAATCTCTTTATTCTCTCCTGAATGACCTCTATCACCTTCATACAGATTATTTTAAGGTCTTTCCTTGTGCTTCAGTCATGTTGGAATGTTCAGGGAGTGCTGTGTAAGGATAGCTGGACTCTAGCGTAGACATAATGACCTGACTGTTAGTGACTGTGTTGTTTGTGCTAGCATCTAAGATGCTGGCATTGCAATGGTTAAAGCTTTAGATCCTAATTTCTACATTTGTCTGTGTTGTGTAGCAGTTCTGTTCCTTGTCTTCTGTTTCCTCTCTGGATATTTGAAGAGTGTGATTGCTGTATGTTGTCTTAGTTAGGATTTTATTGCTGTGAAGAGACATCATGACCAAAGCAACTCTTATAAATGTAAATATTTAGTTTTGGCTAGCTTGCCATTTTGGAGATTCAGTCCATTATTACCATGTTGGGAAGCATGTCATCATGCAGTCTGGCTAGCTTCTGGAAGGTCCAAAAGCTCTACATCTTGATCAAAAGGAGATTCTAACCTAGATCCATGTGCCCAGTATTGAACATGCCACCTTGGTTCTATTGCATCTTTCACTGCTTTGGCCTGGATGACTTGGAATTTATTCTGTAAACTGTTCTTGAACTCAGAGATCTGCATGCATTTGTTAAATGCTGCACTTAAAGACCTGTACTACTAGGCCTGGTCCTAATCTTCTCTTTACACTTTTATGAAATCTTTATGAATTCTGGATTGTACTTCATTGTGTATGTAGTAATGTTGGGAATTGAAAACAGGCATCATTGCTGCCAGGCGGGAATTTTCCTTGGACCTTATTGCCACTGGTGGTTCTAGATTTCCTGCTTCAGGGAAGTGACATTTAGGATGGGGACAGGTCAGAAGTATAATGGGGTTTTCAGGAGGGAAGAGATTACACCAGATTCTGCTTATTTTCCTTGCAATTGGGAGAAACAACAAAAAGTGGTTACCCTAGAAGGATTGCTAAAGAGTTTGGAATTAGACTGGTAGGTGCAAATAAACAAGAAATGAAGGAGTGGGAAAGATCTACAGGCAGCTTCCATGCTTTCCTGACAGGATTGTTCAGTGACTTATCAGTGAGTACATGCTGTAGTTCGGGGCTAGAATACAGCAAGGAGTGAGGGGAGGGAGATTAAAAGGAATTGTCTGTGGGATTCACAGCAGATGTAGGCAAGCAGAAAGGAAGGATACAGCTGGTGTTAACATATAGCTGTATAGACGAGCTTAGGGGATTGAAGGTGGAATGGAGGAGGGAGTAATGGAGTTATTTGTTTCCATACTTGTTTCTATGTCCTGTTCTTTTCCTGTGTTCTTCATGAATGCCTGCTGGGGTTGGAGGGTGAGATGATGGTCTGATTTGGGGGAAGAAAGAACGTGGAAAAATTTTCTTTGTGATGCATTGGGCTTGGTGGTATAAGGAAAAAACCAACAGAGCAGATTTCCTGTAATAAAGCTGGAAATGAAAAGGGGGAAGTTGTCAGTGGGGGAGCAAAGAGAGAGGTGTGGATCTACTTGCATCCTTCTGTTACCATGGAAAGATTGGTACTTGTGTTAGTGGTGGTGCGAGCCTGGCTAGAAGGCTAAGAAAGAGCAAAGAGTGGGGTCAGGGAGGTTAGAAAGAGAAGATCTGTGGGATCCACGGGATATGTGAAGAATGGGCAGTGAAGACTCTCACAGGAAGTATGCTACAATGGTGAGGTTGAGATAGTGGGATTGGGTCTGAAGTAGGAGAAGATCAGTAAGCAGTCTTCCTGGTGTGCTGGCAGACATGGAATGGATCTATGGGTCTCAACCTGTGGGTTCCTATTCTCTTTGACACCTTTATATGGGTTGAATATCAGATAGCCTGTATATCAGCTCTCTACAGTATGGTTCAAAACAGTAGCAATATTGTAGTTGTTGAGTTGCCACAAAGAACTTTAATGGTTTGGGTTGATAATAACATGAAGAACTGTATTAAGGGGGCACAGCATTAGGAAGTTTGAGATCTACTGGCTTGGGGAGTATGAATCTACAATGAATCAATCCCTAGTAATGTTTTCAAACACATAAAATATTTTTGCATGCCTTCAACCACCAACATATCTCTCCCAGGAGGAGTAGAATCCCTCCACTTTGGTCTCCTCTTCTCAGTTGTCATAGAGCATGATGATGGAATTCTCATTTGCCAAAAATAAATTCCAAGAAGAAAGACAGGGTGTTTCTAATACTTATAGGACAGAGAGGGGTCTGTACAAACATCCACAGCTTAGCTTGGCTGATTGGACTACACATGACTATTCTGAAAATAAACATCTCTGGAAACCACAGACTAATTTCAAAAGTTTATTTCTACTATATTTTATTAGGTTAAGGTTTTGTCTACAGAGCTGTTTGTGGCCCAGGAGACCAGAGGAGGGCCTCAGATGCTCTGGATCACCAGTTACAGGTGGTTGAAAACTTTCCTGTGTGTGCTGGAAACTGAACAAGAGTTCTCTGAGAGAGCAGTAATTGCTTTTGCAGCTGAGTTCTGAGTCCTTAAACAGAAAGTCTTCATTGTCTTTTCTTCTGTGATAAGTAAACATTCAGGTTTTGTTTCTTATCCTCTGGGCCCAGGTCATCTCTTCTACTCACTCCAATACAGACATGTTTCTCTGAAGAAACTCTGTTGGGCTGTGCTTAGGGCCAGCACATATATTGAATCCTGGTTTCCTAGACACCAGACAAAAATCAAACAAGAACATCAACAGGGTAGATGTCAGGAAGAGAGTCCCAGACTCCAATGTTGCTTTCCATCCACCCATCATTTGAACATATTACAGGTGTTAATCCTGAGCCACTATGTTGCATTTTCCCAATTCACTGTAAATGTGCCAGCAATATTGCACTCTAACCAGAATTCATTGGCAACACTACTTGTTGCTGTTGGAAGAAAGGTGTACGTCATAGCTAACAAGCCCACTCACTTTAGGCATTTGTGTGAAGGCTGCAAGAAAGAACACTGCAGAAATCATGAAGTGGAATGCTTCAGCCATGAAGTAAGAATAAGACTCCACCATTGATTTCTACCCCTAAGTCTCAGAGATGTGAGAAGCATGAAGTGAAATGAACTCCAGGGCCTGAGTCTTCAGCTGCTCTGTGCAGTGGAGGTCAGCCAGGATGAGAGTGTGTGCAGCATTCTCCACAGAGAGGTTCCTGCAGAGTGCAACCTCACACATGACCTTCAAGCCCACTTAGCCATACCTGTCAGCAGCTGCCAGCACACCAAAGGCCATGGAGTGTCTGTGGAAGTGTGGTGCCTTCCTGGGGTAGATGAAGCCCATCATCTCCTTGAAGACTTAGGGATCCAGGTCATAGATCTCAATGTGGTTCATTAGTGCTCTCTTTCATTTCATGTTCAAACATGGCTCTGAAAACTGGAGAACAAGCTGCTAGTATGGCCTTGTGAGCCCTAAATTCGTGGCAACCTACCAACAGGCAGCAGTCTGTAAACAGGGAATTCTCACACAGGTCCCCTAGGTCATCTCTCAACACATGCCTTGGATCCTGGATTGCAGGTGTCATGTTCTATCCAGGAATGCTGAAGAAGGCTTCTACTATGTTCACCTTGCAGCAGAGGGTGAGCTGATCTTCATGGAGAAGGCAATATCGATGAGAGAGGAGAAAATCTCAAAGGATGAACTTTTGAAATCCCCAGTGTTGGTTTTTCAGAAAGCTTACCACAGTGGGTCTCTTCATACTCTGATATTTCTCTCCTTGGGCATTTATTATCCACAACTGGAACTTTGCCCAAACTGGGATCTCTGGACAGCTGAGCAACACCAGGTAAACGGACAAGTAATCTTTTCTTTTTTTGTCAACCCTGTTTGGAAGTACTCTCAAACACCATGCTACTTTGTCTTTGTACTCTATTGAGAACACTGGACTTGTAATCCTTATCTAAATTCCCGCCATGCAAAATGAAAAGTTAATAATGGTCCACTCATAGCAGAATTTCTGTACAGTGATATGTGTGTAACCCCATATTGTGTCTTCCAGATCCCCTGAAATTTCTGCTGGAGTTATTTTTGAGGTTAAATTTGCTCTGAGAGGAAGCACAAGTTACATACACTTCACCATGTAGGATACAATTATAGATACTGCTTAGATTTTTGTTTCAGTTTCTCCTAAACAGGCCATTCTATGGGGCTGTTTTTCTATGCAATTTTTGCTCTAGGCTTCAATATTTGTTTTACAGGAAACAGGAAACAATACAGACCCATAGTCACAGGAAACAATACAGACCCATAGTCACTGTAAATCTCTCTCTCTCTCTCTCTCTCTCTCTCTCTCTCTCTCTCTCTCTCTCCCTCCCTCCCTCCCTCCCTCCCTCCCTCCCTCCCTCCCTCCCTCCCTCCCTCCCTCCCTTCTTCCCAACATTAGAAGAGTTTGGAAAAATTTGTACATTCTCATTTCAGGTGTGTGTTGGGAGCCAACTTCTAGCAGAAAGTTGCTATCATCTTTGCAGCCATCTGAAGCCACATACCTGGAGAAGAAACTTGTTTTTCAACAGCCCACAACAGCTGAGCACAAGCTGATAAATATCTTGTTTTTCCCACATATCTTGTTTTGCTGTTTAGTGCCCCCAGCTACAAGGTGCAAATGTTATCCACACCTGCAAGGCCCACTGTGCACATGCTATCCATGCTATCCACACCTGTAAGTTGCACACAGTATCCACACCTGCAAGGTGCACGTGGTATCCACGCCTACAAGGCACATGGCAAAAGCATATAAATACCCAGATTTCCCTTCAATAAACAAGACTTGATCAGATCCTCTGTCTTGTCTCCATTCTTAAAGTCTCTTCATCCCCACTGTCTCTCTTGCTAGACCCTGACCTAAGGTCTGGAGCAGTAGCTCTGGCCAGGACAGGTTTGTTGTATTAGTCAGGGTCCTATAGAAAATGTACACAATCAATTTCTCTACATAAAGAGAAGGTGGGTGTATGAGAAAAACCTGTAGGATGAGATCCAGCTAATATAATAATGGCTAAAATCCAGCAAGTAGACCATGAGGTCTGATGAACCAAGGATTCTTCAGTATATAGAGTAATTCTGAAGAAGTAGGTTCCAATGCCAAGTTGAAGTGGACTTGCTACTAAGATGAGAGCAAATAGGCAAACACACAAAGCTTCCTTCTTCTATATTCTTATATAGACCAAGGCAGAAGTTGTGGCCAGTTAAGGGTGTGTCTTCTAGTCTCAAGATCTGGATTAAAGGTGTGTATTTTCCTGCCTCAAGACTCTGATTAAAGGTATGTGTTTTTCTACTCAAAGAGTCTGTATTTGAACTGGATCTATCTACTTCAACATAAGAAAAATAATTTTAAAAGGCATGCTCTCCATTCTTGTACATTACTCAAGTCCACAGGTAGTCAAGACAGGAAGAATAGCCATCACCAGTGTACTTTGCTTACTGGGGTCAATCTTTGCCTTACTCTCAGGCTTTACAATATGAAATACACAAGTTCAGATGTAACCTTCACAGGTACAACCTTCTGTTACTTCCTGTTCTAAACTCAGTTTTCAGTGACTAAATGCTTCATATTTCCTCCCCTTGTTATGACACTGACTTAACATTAATAATAGAGTTCTTATAAAGTAGCCTAACCCTAATAAAACATTCCATTCCATGTTCCAATTTTTATAATCACAAGTTTAAATTTTAAGTTTCCTTTGATTGTCCTTAACCTACAGACTAAAAGTGCTTCTTGTGCTAAATCTATAGTATCAGCTGTCATAGTTACAAATATAAGTTTCTTTTGTTTGTCTTTTAATTATAGTCTTTAAGGTGTTATTCAGGCTAAACTATATGATCAATTATCATATTCACAAGGTCGTCAATTTTTTAGTTTCTGTTAATTATCTTCAAATATATTCTTCAAAATGTTTCTGATTATACTACATCTATTTATATACATTCAGTCTTCTAGAGAGAAGAAAAAGCCCTTCTTGCTCCTTCTGCTCCATGAAACGTTTTTGTCTTCCCTAAGCTCATCTTAAAGATTGTTCATGCTGTTAACAAATTTCTCTCTTTTGCAAACTTATACTCTCCAATAACACAGTCAGATCTACCTCCCATGGACCAAAGAGACTGAATTTGGGTGAGTACATCTGCCCATCAATAGCCTAAGTTCCCACTTGAGGCCTCTTCTAGAGGGTAGAATTCCTCTTCTGTTCCCTGGGATTGGGACTCATCTCACTTCAAACACCAAGACCTATAGGTTTTAAATGTACACCTACAAAAAGTTCTTTTTCTCCCAAAATGTTCTTAACATTATTCATATATATATATATATATATATATGAATATATATATATGTATGTGTGTGTGTTTGTGTGTGTATGTGTATATATACACATATATATAATTATTTTATGTAGTCTATATCTATAAAGTATATATTGCATACACAATGTATATATCGTATGTGTATATAATGTATTTATAGTATACATGTATTATTTTCTACAACTACTACTGCTACTATTACTACTACATTACTACTACTACTACTACTACACACACACACACAGACATACACACACAGACATACACACACACACACACACACACACACACACATAATGTTTCATCATCTTGTCAGGTCCAGGAGTTTACTGAAAATCAACATCCAAGACAGCTCCAAAGATGCAACCCACATGCTCCAATATACTCTCATAGACACAGATGCTTCAACTGGACCTGTTCCTTTTATCTAGAGATGGTCCCACAGTCCCTGGATAGCCAGGAAACAGCCAACTCTCTGACTGGACCAACGTCACAATCCACATTTTCTTAGTTTTCCAAAGACATGTCATTTCAAAATCAGCAAGAAGTAACTAAAGATCATGTCAACTCTATTCTTGTTCCACAATTGTCTCTTTTTAGTTTTTCCTTTTCTTTTAAATCAATAAAAAATGAAGAAATGTTATAATTTTTTAGGCTCCACCGAAAAGTTACCTGGCAGTAGCAAGGTACACCTGACTCACTATGAAAGTGGCTTTTTGCCCCTCTTCACTCGCTTATTCTCTTACTTTCCGATACTTCCTGACCACTTTCTGGCCATGTTCTCTTCCCCCTTGCCTGTGTTTCTCCGTGTGTTTCTGGACTGCCTCTTCTCTTCTTTTTCTTTCTATCCTCTCCTTTTCCTCCCTCTTTCTCTTTATTTTTCTATTCATCTGCCTCTACTACTTTCTCATTCATACTCAACTTCCCTTCCCATGCTCTAAATAAACTTTATAGTATAGAAAAGATATCTATATCTATGTCTATGTCTATGTCTATGTCTATGTCTATGTCTATGTCTATCTCTATCTCTATCTCTATCTCTATCTCTATCTCTATCTCCATGATATCAAACTGTATTGTAAACTCTATTCTACACTGTGGCTGGTACCACAGGGGGAAGGGATGCCTCAGCCTGAACCCTTCTGGGCACTCCTCTAATTCTTACTATACCTAGTTCTAACAAACATAGTCTGGCTCTTTTTTCATGAAACACAACAATTATGATTTCAAACTTTGGATGAGCTTGGAAAATACATTCACATTTCAAGTATACTGTAGTACCCTAAGGCTTCAGCTATGCACTCAATCCCCCAAAACCCAGAGGAGACTGGACTCCCAGAAGCTCTAACACATAGGAACATAAGATAATAGGATCATAGGATCTCACAACCTTGGGCACACCAGGATTTTAGGAGCCCAGAAGCAGCCTGATTCCCAGGAACTATCACAACCAGGGTCTCAGGATCACAGGATCACAGAGACAGCTGGACTCTGAGGAGTTCTGACTCAACCAAAATAATAGTACAGCCAGGCTCCAGTCAGAGATAGTGAGTGAAGGTAGCACTAGAAATAACCATATGGTGAAAGGCAAGCACAAGAACATAAGCAACAGAAATCAAGGTTATTTGGCATCATCAGAAACTAGTTCTGCCACCATAGCAAGACCTGAATACCCAATGACACCAGAAAAGCAAGATTCAGGTTTAAAATCACTTCTCATGATAGTGATAGAAGACTTTAAGAAGGATATAAATAACTTCTTCAAAGAAATACAGGAGAACACATGTTAAACAGGTAGAAGCCCTTTAAAAAGAAATACAAAAATCCCTTAAAGAGTTACAAAAAAACCCACATCCAAACAGGTGAAGAAATTGAACAAAACTATTCAGAACATAAAAATGGAGGTAGAAACAATGAAGAAATCACAAAGGGAGACTACCCAGGAGATTGAAAATCTAGGAAAGAGATCAAAAGTCATGGATGCAAGCATGACCAACAAAATACAAGAGATAGAAGAAGAGTGTTGACAACTACACTGCCCCACGTTTTGGGGCTAAGTGCTCTGTTCAAGAAAGAGATTGGGGGTTGGAGGTGCAGAAGACACGAGGAATGGAGACAAGACAGGGTGTGATTCCAAGACTCCTTTCTCTGTTTATTGTCTCTCTTATTGTCTCCTCTTATTGTTTCTCTCTTTGCAAGAAAATCCTGGGTATTTATAAACACAAGCAGAGGAACACAGCTGAAGACACTTTACCATATGCACCATCCAGCTGGTGTCACTAAACAGCAAAACAAGTTATGTGAGATAAACAAGATGTTTATCAGAGTGTGCTCAGCTGTTGTAGGCTGTTGAAAAACAAATCTCTTCTCAGGGTATATGGCTGCAAATTTGATAGCTGCTTTCTGCTAAAAGTCAGTTCCCAACAGAAGAGAATCTCTGGTGCAGAAGATACCATAGAAAACATTCACACAACTGTCAAAGAAAATAGAAAATGCAAAAACTCCTTAGCCCAAAAACATCCAAAAATCCAGACCACAATGAAAGGACCAATCCTAAGGATAATAGGTATAGAAGAAAGCAAAGATTCCCAACTTAAAGGACCAGTAAATATCTTCAACAAAATTATAAAAGAAAACTTCCCTAACCTAAATAAAGAGATGCCATGAACATACAAGAAGTCTACAGAACTCCAAATAAACTAGATCAGAAAAAAATTTACCCCTTGTCACTTAATAATCAAAACTCCAAATGCACAAAACAAAGAAAGAATATTAAAAGCAGTAAGGCAAAATGGTCAAGTAACATATAAAGGTAGACCTATCAGAATTACAGTAGATTTCTCACCAGAGACTATAAGAGCCAGAAGACCCGGGACATATGTCATACCGACCCTAAGAGAACACAAATGGCAGCTTAGACTACTATACCCAGCAAAACTCTCAATTACCATACATTGAAAAATCAAGATATTCCATGACAAAACCAAATTTCCACAGTATCTTTCCAAAATCCAGCCCTACAAAAAATAATCGAGGGAAACATGGAGGGAAATTTTACCCTAGAAAAAGCAAGAAAGTAATCTTCCAACAAACCAAAAGAAGATAGCCAGACAAACATAACTCCACCACTAACAACAACAAAACCCAAACAAATCAAAAATACAAGGAAGCAACAATCACTTCTCCTTAATATCTCTTACCATCAATGGAATCATTTCCTCAGTAAAAAGACATACACTAATGGACTGGATACATAAACAGAACCCAACATTTTGCTGCATACAAGAAACATACCTCAGTGACAAAGACAGATACTACCTCAGAGTAAAAGGCTGGAAAACAATTTTCCAAGCAAACGGTCCTAAGAAACAAGCTGGAGTAGCCATTCTAATAGTGAATTAAATTGGACTTCCAACCAGAAGTTATCAAGAAATATAAGAATGGACACTTCATACTCATCAAAGGAAAAATCTACCAAGATAAAATCTCAATTCTGAATATCTATGCACCAAATTCAAGGTCACCCACATTCATAAAAGAAACTTTGCTAAAGCTCAAATCACACATTGCACCTCACACAATAACAGTGGGAGACTTCAACACCCCACGTTCAGCAATGGACAGATCACCATGGACTGGTCTTCAATAGTGATAAAATCAATGCACACCCACATACACGGGGAATCTGAACAATGCTCTACTCAATGATAATTTGGTCATGGAAGAAATAAAGAAAGAAAATAAAGACATTAGAATTTAATGAAAGCTCTCAGGTTCTATCTCGGTAGTGGGAGCAGGCACCTATTGGGGTCTACACCCTTGGGGAGACTGTATCCTGAGCCAACTCTGGGAGCCCGGTATCTTCAGAGAGGCAGGTAAGGCCAGTGGTGCACCACCCTATGCACCAGACCCACAGCTTGGAGTATGAGGCTTGCAGGATCCCCCACCGGTACCCAACCCCCTCTCCACCCCCCCCCCCTCCCGCAGAACTCCACTCCTTTTCTGACCTCCCCAGATCCATCCCAGTAGTGGGAGCAGACACCCAGCAGGGGCTGAACCCTTTTGGAGACTTTATCCTGAGACATCCCTGGGAAGCCAATGTCCTCAGGGAAGCAGACACCCAGAGGGTCTACATCCTTGTGGAAACTGTATCCTGAGACATCCCAGAGAGGCCAGTGTCCTCAGGGAGGCAGGTAGGGCCAGCTGCACACCACCCTACCCACCAGAGCCACAGCTGGGAGTAGGAAGCTCTCAGGACCACCCCCCCCCCCCCAGGTACTGAAACCCTGCCCTTGTGGAATTCCACTCCACTTCTGCCCCTCTTCGGATCCCAGTGTCAGGTGCAGTCATCCAGTGGGTCTGTACCCTTGTGGAAACTGCATCCTGAGTCAGCCCAGAGTGGTCAGTGTCTTCAGAGAGGCAGACACCCAGTGGGTCTGCACCCTGGTGGAACCATATCCTGAGACATCCTAGAGAGGCCACTGACCTCAGAGCAGGGGACACTATACCCAGAGTCATCCTAGAGGAGCCACAGAATCCAGAGAAGCAGTCACCTTATACTGAGACATTCTAGAGGAACCACTGCACTCAGAGCAGCGAACACCTAATTGGTCTGCTCTCAAGAAGACACCTTACCCTGAGACATCCTAGAGGAGACACTGCACTCAGAGCAGCTGGAGCTCAGGATCACAGGATCACAGGATCACAGGATCACAGGATCACAGGATCACAGGATCACAGGATCACAGGATCACAGGATCACAGGATCACAGAGACATCTGGACCCTGAGGAGTTCTGACACAAGCAAGATAACTGGAAAGTCAGTCCCTAGTCAGAACCAGTAAGAGAGGGTAGGACTAGAGCTAACCAAATGGCAAAAGGGGTAGGACTAGAGCTAACCAAATGGCGAAAGGCAAGTGCAGGAACGTAAACAACAGAAACCAAAGTTACTTGGCATCACTAGAACCCAGTTCCCCCACCATAGCAAGTCCTGAACACCACATCACACCAGAAAAACAGGACTCAGAATTAAAATCACTTCTCATGATGATGATGGAGGACTTTAAAAAGGACATAAACAACACCCTCAAAGAATTTGAGAAGAACGCAGGTAAACAGGTAGAAGCCCTTAAAGAAATGCAAGAAAACACAACCAAACAGGTGAAGGAATTACACAAAACTGTCCATGATCTAAAAATTGAAGTAGAAACAATAAAGAAATCTCAAAGGGAGGCTATCCTGGAGACAGAAAACCTAGGAAAAAGATCAGGAGTCATAGATGCAAGCATCACCAACAGAATACAAGAGATAGAAGAGAAAATCTCATGAGCAGAAGATACCATGGAAAACATGGACACAACGGTCAAAGAAAATGTAAAATGTAAAAAGCTCCTAACACAAAACATCCAGGAAATCCAGGACACAATGAGAAGACCAAACCTAAGGATAATGGGTATAGATGAAGGTGAAGATTCCAAACTTAAAGGGCCAACAAAATTATAAAGGAAAACTTCCCTAACCTAAAGAAAGAGATGTCCTTAAATATACAAGAAGCCTTCAGAACCCCAAATAGACTAGACCATAAAGAAACACTTCCTATCACATAATAATCAAAACATCAAATATACAAAACAAAGAGAAGATACTAAAAGGAGTTAGGGAAAAAGGCAAAGTAACATATAAAGGCAGACCTATAAGAATTACACCAGATTTCTCACCAGAGACTATAAAAGCCAGAAGATCCTGGACTGATCCTGGACTGGCCCTAAGAGAACACAAATGCCAGCACAGACTACTATACCCAGCAAAACTCTCAATCAATATTGATGGAGAAACCAAAATATTCCATGACAAATCCAAATTTACACAATATCTTACCACAAATTCAGCACTTCAAAGGATAATTGGTGAAAAACTTCAACACAAGGAGGGAAACTACAACCTAGAAAAAACAAGAAAGTAATCTTCCAACAACCCTAAAAGAAGGTAGCTATACAAACATAACTCCACTGTCAATAACAAAAATAACAGGAAACAACATTCATTTTTCCTTAATATCTCTTAATATCAATGGACTCAATTCTCCAATAAAAAGACATAGACTATCAGATTGGATACATAAACAGGACCCAGCATTTTGCTGCATACAGGAAATGAACCTATGTGAAAAAGACAGACACTACCTCAGAATAAAAGGTTGGAAAACAATCTTCCAAGCAAATGGCCCCAAGAAACAAGCTGGAGTAGTGATTCTCATATCAAATAAAATCGGTTTTCAACCAAAAGTAATCAAAAATGATAAAGAAGAACGCTTCATATTCATCAAAGGAAAAATATACCAAGAGGAACTCACAATTCTGAACATCTATGCCCCAAATGCAAAGGCACCCACATACATAAAATAAACTTTACTAAACCTTAAAGCATACATTGCACCTCACACAATAATAGTGGAAGATTTCAACACCCCACTCTCAGCTATGGACAGATTATGGAAACAGAAACCAAGACACAATGAAACTAACAGAAGTTATAAGCCAATTGGACTTAACTGAATCTATAGAACATTTCATCCTAAAACAAAA
Organism: Arvicanthis niloticus; assembly: GCF_011762505.2. NCBI lineage: Eukaryota > Metazoa > Chordata > Mammalia > Rodentia > Muridae > Arvicanthis > Arvicanthis niloticus. The sequence goes on along the minus strand of NW_023046322.1, from coordinate 64,962 downwards.
GAATATACCTTTTTCTCAGCACCTCATGGTACCCTCAGATACAAAAAGATTGAAATAATCCCTTGTACCTTATCAGACCACCATGGACTATGACTCATCTTTGACATGGACAAAACCAACAGAAAGCCCACATACACATGGAAACTGAACAATGTTCTACTCAATGATAACTTGGGCAAGAAAGAAATAAAGAATGAAATTAAAGACTTTTTAGATTTAAATGAAAATGAGGACCTATCATATCGAAATTTGTGGGATTCCATGAAAGCAGTACTAACGGGAAAAATCATAGCTCTAAGAGACCACAAAAAGAAAATGGAATTTGGGATGGTTAGCCTATGAGTTAAGGGACTATAGCAAATTCATGGCTTTGAGTTTATTGTTAGGGTGTTTTCCAAATTTTATTTAGAAATAGCTGAGAGGAGTTAACAGACAACAGTCCAGGTTACCTTACATGGATAGTTGGTTTTCAAAACATCAGAAGTCCATAGAATTGATGTTACAAATATTTATATATTAATGTTCCTTTTGATTAGAGACCTGTCTTCTCCTGACAGCTTCCTGTAATGGATTCTAAGAAGAAATTGAGCATCCTTGGAGATATTCTAGTTGTCTGGTGACAGCCACTAGGCAAGAATTTCCTCTTTCCATCTACAGTCAAATTACTGTCCAGAAAAGGACACACTTGTAGAATAGTCGACTGATTATATCTGCCTAGACAGAGTAATCACCCCTTAATAATTCTGCATCACTAAGGTCTGTCAGATGATTCTGGGCCAGAAGGCTGAAGATTTGATGCTCCAACGTTCGGTAGTATAGGGGCTTTCCAGGTGTTCAGTGGTCTCTATAAATTAGCTAAGTCTTAGAAGCTAGGTTTAGTGCCTCCCATAATTTCAGTTAACTCAGAGTCACTCTGGATTTCTGACTGGGTTGAAGACCTATAGTCTCATAGCCAATCCTGGGTATTTACTGTGAGAGAAAAGATCTGAGTGGATGGTTTTTAGTTGACATTCATTCTAAAGCCAAGAAAAAAGCCAGGTTCAAAACTAAGTGCTTTATTTAGAACAGATGACAGAGGTTCTGGTTAGTCAACAAAATGATGGACGGGGTATTAGGACTATCTTGTACCTCACCAGTACAATTAGGAATAACTGTGCTCTAATTGCATTTTGAGAGAAAAGTTTTATTTTAACAGGAAGGGTGAAGCTAGGTGATGAGAGAGAGAAAGACAGAAGGGGGGCACATGGAGGCAGATGTTCACGTGCCTCCACCAGTCAAAGATAGTTTATATGTCTAGGTTGGGTATTGGGTTACACTTCTGATTGAGCATTACTAAACTTATAAAGCCTTTGATTAACATTTTAAAAAATGTATAAAAGCAAAAAGGAAAAGGGGGCATGGGGTAGGGGTTTTCTAGGGAGGGGAAATGGGGAAAGGGGATGACATCTGAAATGTAAATAAAATATAAAAAAATAAATAAAAAGAAAAAAAGAGTTATTTTAGGTCTGAGTTACCTCACTCAGGATGATATTTTCTAGTTCTATTGATTTGCCTGCTAAACTCATGATGTCCTCACTATTAATAGATGAATAGTATCCCATTGTGTGAATAAACCACATTTTCTGCATCCTTTTGTTGAGGGATATCTGGATTGTTTTCAGCTTTTCAGTTTTATGAATACAGTATTTATGAATGTATCTGAGTAAGTATCCTTGTGGTGTGATGAATCGTTTTTGAGTATTTTACCAGAGGTGGTATAACTGTGTCTTAAAGTAAAAGTCTTTCCAATTTTCTGAATTATTACATGAATTTAGCTTAAATAATACATTCATGATGATAATTGTATTTGTATAGCCCTTTACTGAAAGAAAATGCTTGAAATGTGTTTTCTTTATAAATAAATTAGGTGTCCTCTATGATTTCAATAAAAGGGAAAAAATTAGATATGTTTACTCAAGTTTACTATTTTCTTTAGGTGTGGTGGTAAGTACTTTTAAATTTAGGAGTCAAAAAACAGAGAAACATATATCTGTGTATTGGCTGTTACTCTTGTCTATTAAGGCAGTTCTAAGACTGGTAGGGTTATATACAGACAAACCCATTATAAAAAGCCAAAAACAAAAAATTAGATTTCTGTGTACATTTTCTTCAAAATGATTTTAATCACTTGCATTCAATTTTAAATACAGAATGATTAAAACATATCATTATCTGTAAAGTATAAAACATTTCACAATAAATCAAGAGAAATGATTAAAAAAATTGAAAAGCATAGTTCCAATGTGAGAAGAAAAAAAGAATTTATTTTAAGATTTATCCTGTTTTTAATTAAGAGTATGTTCAGAAGGTTACATATTAGTGTGAGTGCCAGGGGCCAAAGGCTTGTCAACTCCTACAGCTGGATTTCTAGACAGTTGTGACCTATCAGTAGGAGCTAGGAACTAACAAAGATACAAAGTAAATTGAGCATGAATACATAATCATTCAATCATCTTTCTACCTTAAATTATATTTACCACTAAATTTGGAAAAACTTAAAATATAAAATAAGTTGCATTCGGTCCCAGATGCAAATAAGTTTCCTATAGAAAGTAATTAATGTTCAATATGTGGGCAGAAAAGGACTCAAAATCACTAATAATTAACAAACTAAAATAAGTGGATAGAAATGGAACTTACAATAAAAGATCATAACATATTGGATAAAAAAGATGTTAGAGAAAATAAATTAATGTAAATAAAAGCAGGAGTTAGGGCAATTCAATATAAACAGGAATAGGAATGGAATGTAGACTCTACAGGAAAGTGAAATTAATTGGGTTTAAAGAGCATAATTATGTCTGGTATATTTACGTGTTAGGAAAGAGATAGAGGAATTGACATATTGCAAAGAATTTAGGGTTTAGAGTAGATACCTTAGGTCTGAGACATGATAAGGAAGTTGCTTATAAGAACATACATGGCATGTACTCACTAACAAGTGAATATTAGCCAAAAATATACATAATACTTAGGATACAATCCACAGAAGTCAAGAAGTTTAACATGTAAAAAAGTCCAAGTGAGGATGTTTCAATCCCACTTGGGAGGGAGAAAATGCAATCATAGGAGTCAGAGGGAGGGAGGGACCTATGTGGGAGGGGAGAGGGAAAGGGGAAAGAAGAAACATGATCAGGTATGGGGCAGGAGGGAGACAGGATAGAAGACCTGAGGGACAGCAGAATGAATGGAAATATGTAACCTTTGTATTTGGAAAGTTGGGGGAAGATCTAGAAGTTGCCAGAGACCTGGGAGGTAAGAGACTCTCAGGACTCAAAGGGAGGGACCTTAGATAAAATGCCCAACAGTGCAGAAATGGAACTTGTTGAGTCCAACTCCAGTGGAAGACAGGGCATCATGTGGAGGGAATTTGTTGCTGTTATCCCATAGTCAAAAACTCTGACACAAAATTGTCCCTGTCTAAAAGAGCTGTGGAACTAAACTGGAGTAGGAACTGAGAGAAAGGTGGTCCAATGACAAAGCCAACTTGGGCTCCAACTCAAGGTGAGGCTCCAAGGCCTGAAACTATTACTGAATCTATGGTGCACTTACAGATAGGAGCCTAGCATGATGCTTCTCTTAGTGGCCCAATAAGCTGCTGACTGAGGCATATACAAATACTTATGCCCAAACATTGGACTGAAGTTGGGGACCTCTGTGGCTGGATTAGGGAACTTCTCAAAGATATTGAGGAAGAGGTCCACCCCACAGGAAAACTAGCAGTCTCACCTAACTGGGACCCATGAGATCTCTCAGTCACTAAGCCACCAACCAGGCATATTAGAAGCTCTGTCCCAGGCCGCTGACACATATTCAGCAGAGGACTGAATGGTATGGCCTCAGTGGGAGAAGAGGTGCCTAACTCTTGAGAGACTTGAGGCCCCAGGGAGTAGAGAGGTCTGGCAGGAGGTGGTAGGGTCATACACCTGGAGACACAAGGAGGAGGAATGGGATGAGGAACTATATGAGGGCTGACCAGGATTGAGAAAATGACTGGACTGTAAAAAATAAAAGTAACAAAAAATTGTTAAAAATCAACTTTCTAATAAAAGTATATATTTTAAGGTTAAAAAAGGAGTATTTTATTTCCTATTTTTTAAAGACTATTAGTATTTGGTTTTAATCCTGGTCACTGTGTTGTCTAAGGTTCCTGGTTACCATTTTATTCAGTTTTATTTTGCTGTGAAGAGACACCATGACTACAGCAACTCTTTACATGACAACATTTAATTAGGGATTGCTTACTGATTCAGAGTTTTAGTCTATTTTTATCATGACAGGAAGCAGGGTGGCATGCAAGCAGATATAGTACTGGAGATATAGCTGTGTGTTGTATATCAAGGTCAGCAGGCACCAAGAAGAGAGACAAATCATGAGTCTGGCTTGAACTTATAAAACCATAAACCCCATACTCAGGGATATACTTGGTGAATCCTGAGATTCACCAGAGCAAACCAATTTCACACTTGTAGGCCAAATTTCAAAACAAGCTTTACTAAGTTTTAAAGTGACCAAGAGATGAGAGTTCTATATCTTGATCCAGAGGCAGTCACAATGAGACTCATTTCTGCAGGCAACCATGAGGAGGCTCTATCCCTGAGGGGGCAGAGCTTAAACACTAGATGTTGTGGTAAGAACATTGGGCTGTGACATGGCCTGTAACAGCCAACCATATATACCAATATGGCTTCCAAGGGCATCAGAGAGACCATAGAAGTCATTTGAGGAGGTCCAATCCAAAAATGAAACTTTCTTCATATTGGACATCCTGTCATTGCTCAAAGCTCGGGTGATTGTGCAGCTGGACAGCATGTTTGGGGGCTGAGTCTGTACAAGCTCCAAGCCACTATACACCACCTTGTTGGCCCTACTCAGTAATTAGATGCTCCCACACACACCACAGCCTTCTTTCCCAACTGTGTCTTCCATTCCATCTCCAGTTCTGCCTCTGTCCTCCATGAAGTTACTACTATGTTCTTCCATCTTTTCCACCTCTCCATCCCATATATATATATATATATATATATATATATATATATATATATATATCTGTCATAGTGGCAGTGTGCCACAAAGTATGTCTATATTTCTATCTCCCTCCCTGTATCTGTCTATCTCTGTATCTATCTATTTATCTATCTATCTATCCCAAATATTTTTATATAAAAATATGTATTGCAACTAGTTGTTGGTCTGGTTCAAGGTTTCTGAAACACCAAAATATAAGACCATTCCTAAGACTCTTCTGAGATACTCTGCTGATGCCCAGAGTCAGGGAGATCCTGTGGCTAAGCAGGGATTTAGGGGATAGGTTCTTTGCAAGCTACAAGCTGTTGTACATCTCTCTGCCCTCCTGAGGCTCGGGGTGAGGGGGGCTTTCTCAGTAGGCTCAACCTTTGTGCTTGTAGCCTACACATACTACCAGTGCTCTATGCTTTCTCTCTTCTTCTCTCCTCTCCCTCTTCCTCACCCTTCTCTCACCCAGCAGGAAAAAAATGCTGGGTGTAGCTGAAGATGTTCTAGGCTGAGGGGCAGCAGGCAGGTATAGGACCAGACCTAGTCAATAATGACCACTGGTTTTGCAGGACTGGTTCTTCCATACATGACAGCAGCTCATAGATGAAGTAGATATTGGGGTGCACCACCTCAAAGTAGTGGATCTGGGCCTGGATAATAGCCAAGATTGTGAACCCAGGGATTTGTGAAAATGGTCCTCCTGCAAGTATGTGATACTACAGCCTTTTGGTTCTTTTTAAAACACCTGAGTATTACTCCATTGTGTAAATGTACCACATTTTAAATCTATTTTTCTTTTGAAGGATATTAAAAGGATCTCAGGTTACTATGAATAGAGCAGTAATGAATATGGTTGATCAAGTGTCCCTGTGATGGAAAGAAGCATGCTTCGTGTATATGCCCAACAGTGGTATTGGTGGATCTTGAGGTAAATTGATTTCTATCTTTCTGAGGAACCACCATAGTGATTTATATAGTGGCTGAAAATTTTTCATTTCTACTAGCAATGGAGGACTGTTCTCCTGTGTTTACATCCTTGCCAGCATGAGCTGTCCCTTGTGTTAATGACCTTGGCCATTCTGACAGATGTAAGATTGACCAAGCCAGCTCAGTCAGTCAACAGGTTCTCAGGAGAGGGAGTTTAGATTGAAAAGAAAAAGACAATTAGACAATATTATAACATGATTCCAGCCAGTTCTGAAGCTTAAGTAGGCTCATTTTTACCCAGTATGCTTTTTATACCATTCTAGGTACATCCAAACAATAGGGTCAGTTCTTAGATCAAAGACAAAGAAATTAAACAAGACAATACACAAAGAGAACAAACAAGGCAATAAATAAAGTCCCCTGGTCACTGCTTCTAGGGGCTTGTCAGGATGACCAAGATAAAAGGAATGTCACCCATTCCTAGGTTGAGTTCACCTTGAGCTTTGTATTAGCCTAATGTGAATATTCTTATCTGAGCCTACTTCCAGAGAGCTCAGTGACAACTGCTTGCCAAATTTCTTCAAGTGGCCTCAAAAGGTTTCACCATCCCCTCTTTTTTATTTCATGAACAAGACTGAGTCTGTCTTAGGTTGTTCTGATAAAAAATGCTTTTCTTACCCACCTTAGAAAACACATTTTCAAAAGCAATGCAATTATGTCTTAGGTCTGTAAGACTCTGTGCAGAATCTTACCTGTCATTGACAGTCATCCTGTTAAATTAATAAATCTGTGTTGGGATTCTTTTCTAGTTTCAAGCCGTGTATTTTGTCCACCAACATGTTAATGTTGTTAAAAGGCAAGTTTTATCACAATGGGCATGAATACAAGAATTCCTTCTCTTCTGTTTCCTCTCTGGATTGTTGAAGAGTGTGATTGCCGTATGTTGTCTTAGTTAGGGTTTTATGGATATCTTCACAGAGACATCATGACCAAGCACCATTTATAAAGGCACATATTCAGTTAGGGCTAGCTTTCCATTTTGGATGTTCAGTCCATTACCATCATGGTGGAATCATGCCAACATGTAGGCAGGCTTTGTGCTAGATGAGCCAACAGCTTTACATGTTGGTCAAACGGTGACTCTATCCTAGAGCAACATGGACCAAGCTGCCCAATGCTGCTGTTTCCTGGGATTGGAACATGCCCTCTCTTCCATTACATCTTTCACTGCCTAGGCTTGTCTGTCTTAGAACTTGTTCTGTAAATTGACCTTGAACTCAGAGATATGCATAACTCTGTTTCCTGAATGCTGGAATTAAAGTCCCGTAAAACTAGGCCTTCTCTTAGTCCTCTCTTTACATTTTATAAGATCTGTATAAATTCTGGATTGTAGTTCATTCTACATATAGTCAAGCTGACAATTGAAGAGAGCAGTAACTGGTGTCAAGCAGGATCTTTTCCTGGATTTAATGGTTTTGGCCACTGGTGGTTCAAGATTATGGGTATAAGTAAGTGACACTTAGGAACTAGGATGTGTCAGAAGTCTAAAAGGGTTCCAAGGATGGAGGAGATTCTATCATAATCTGCTTATTATGTCTCATTCGAATTGAGGGAGACAGAGAAAACTAATTACCCCAGAAGGTTTTCTATAGTTTTAGGGATTGTACTGGTAAGTGTAGATCTACAAGGAGGAGGCAGATTCCATGCTTCCCTGTCAGAATTGGTCAGTGAGTTATCAGTGAGTGCATGCTGGAGGTAGGGGCTAAAATAACAACAAGGACTGAGCGAGAGGAAGCTTAAAAAGCAATTGTCTGTGGGACTCACAGGAGATGTAGGCAGGCAGAAAGGAAGGCTACTTCTGGTGTTATGATATAGGTCTCTAGATGAGACTGGGGCAATTAAGTTGTCATGGAGAAGGAAGTGATGAATTCTTCAGTTTCCATAACTGTTTCCCTTCCCTGTTCTTTTGCTGGGTTTGGAACCAGAATGATGGGCTCAGGTATGAGAAGGAAGATTGGGGGAGAAGTTCTTTATGATCTACTGGGGTTGGTGCTTTACAGGAAAGAAAAAGCACAGATTTCCTCCTATAGAGCTGAGAATGAGAATGAGCATATTGTAAGTGGGGAACAAAGAAAGAGGTATGGATCTGCCTTTAGACTTCTGATACCATGGAAAGAGTAGCACTTGTGTCAGTGGGTGTGCAAAGCTGGCTTGAAGGCTGGGACACAGTAAAGAGTGGGGGGAGGGAGGTTAGAAGGAGAACATCTGTGGAAAGCACAGGATATGGGAAGAATGTGCAGTGAAGACTCCCACAGGTTGTGTGCTACAAAGGTGAGGTTGAGATAGTGGGGTTGGGTTTGAAGGAATGGAAGGAAGAGAAGATCAGTAAACAGTCTACCTAGTGTGCTGGTAGGCATGGTGTGGAGCCATGGTTCTCATCCTGTGGGTCCCTATCCTCTTTGGCAGGCTAATGACCCTTTCATGGGCATTGAATATCAGATATCCTCTATATCAGGTATTTACAGTATGATTCCTAACAGTAGCAACATTACAGTTATGAAGTAGCCACAAAGTAATTTCATGGTTTGTAGACCACAACATGGAGAACTGTATTAAGGGGGCAGAGCATTAGGAAGTTATAGAACCACTGGCCTAGGGAATATGAATCTATAAAAAATCAATCCCTACTAATATCAAAACACCTAAAAGATTTTGGATTCCTTGACCCACAAACATTTCCCTCCCAGAAGGTATAAACTTCCTCCACTTTGGCATACTCTTCTCAGTTGTCAAAAGAGCATGATGGTGGAGTTCTCATTTGCCAACATTTAATTCCAAGAAAAAAAACCAAGGGTTTCTAATGCTGGAGGGCAGTGAGGGGTCTGAACAAACATCCACAGCTGAGCTTGGCTGATTGGACTATACATTAATTTTCTGACCATAAACATCTCCGGAATACACAGACTGATTCCAAAGTTTTATTCATATTATATTTTATTAGGTTCAGGTTTTTGCCTACAGAGCTGTTTGTGGCCATGTAGACCAGAGCAGGGCCTCAGATCCTCTGGATCACCAGTTACAGTTGGTTAAAAACTCTCCTGTGTGTCATGGGAACTGATCCAGAGTTGTCTGTGTGAACACTAATTGCTTTTGCAGCTGAGTTTCCACAAACTGAGTCTTTAAAAGAAAGTTTCCATTGTTTTTTTTCTTCTTTGATGAATGAAGATTGATATTTGATTTCTTCTTTCCTCTCATCCTGGTCATCTGTTCTGCTCAGTCCAATGCAGACATTTTTCTCTGATGAAACTTAGTTGGGCTGTGCTTAGGCCCAGCACCTACATTGAATCCCAGTTTCCAAGTCATCAGACAAAACAAAACAAAACAAAAACCCAAAAAACATTAACAGGGTAGATGTAGAGTGTCCCAAACTCCTGAGCTGCCCTTCCCCCACCTGCCTTTTTAACATATTACAGCTGTTTTAAATCCTGAGTCACCATGTTGCCTCCTCTCAGATTCACTGTAAATGTTCCAGCAATACAGTAGTGTACCCAGAAGATGTTGGTAACAACACTGGTTGTTGCTGTTGGAAGACAGGTACTATCTGAATATATCTTAAAGAACACTTAAGTCCTTTGAGAGGGAGGGACCAGAGAACACTCTTTGCAGAAGCTAGAGAGTTGAATGCTCTAGCCACCAAGTGGGGATGTGACTCCACCATTGATTTTTACCCTGAGGTCTCAGAGACCTCAGAAGCATGAACTGAAATGAAATTCAGGACCTGAGTCTTTCAGCTGCTCTGTGCTGTGGACGTCAACCAAGATGAGAGTGTGCAGCATTCTCCACAGAGAGATTTCTGCAGAGGTCGTCCCCACACATGACCTTCAAACCCTCCAGGCCATATTTGTCAGCAGCTGCCAGCACAGCAGTGGCCATGGAGTGGCTGTGGAGGTGTGGAGTCAACCCAGTGTAAGTGAAGCCCATCATTTCCTTGAAGACTTGGGGATCCAGGTCATGGATCTCAGTGTGGTTCTTTAGGCTCTCCCCCATTTCATGTTCAAACATGGCTCTGAGAACTGGAGATCAAGCTGGTAGGATGGCTTTGTGAGAATGGAATTCTTGGCCAACTACCAACAGGCAGCAGTCTGTGAAGAGGGAATTCTCCCACAGCTCCCCTAGGTCATCTGCCAATGTGCACCTTGGAATATTGATTGCAGGTCTTGTGTCCTGTCCAGAAATGCTTAAGGAATCTTTTTGCAGTCTCATCTTGCAGAGGAGGGTAAGTCTGTTGTCCAGTAATAGTGAATGGGTTTGAGACAAGAGGAAATCTCAATGGATGAACTTTTTGAATCTAAAGGTTTGGTAGGGCAGTAAATTACAGACACCTGGGCACCTTGAATTATTGCTTTTCCCCCATTGGCATTTAAGATACAAGAGTGAAACTTTGCCAAAATTGGTCTCTTTTCACAGCTGAGCAACATCAAGTAAAGTGTCAGGTAACCCATGCTTTCTTCATCAACTCCATTTGGATGTACTCTCAAACACATGCCACTTCATCATTGTCCTCTGATGAGAACACTGGGCTTGTAATACAATCCCATATTTCCTCAACAAAAAAGAGAAGTTGCTAATGATCCACCTGTAGCAGAAGTCATGATCTCTGTTCTGTGTGTAGTCCCAGCTCTTGGCTTCCAGGTGCCTTGACATTTCTGGTTGAGGTACTTTGGATGTAAAACTGGAACCTGAAAAGAACTAGAAATTATTTACTCTTCACCCTATAGGATACAATTAGAAATATCTTTTAGATTTAAGTATTAATTTCTAAAAATTGCATCTTCTATGATGTTGAAAACTTGTGTCTCTCTAAAATTTTGTCTAGACATAAATATTAGTTTCTGAAAAAAATTCCAGCCCCCCATATCAGTTATATCATGTTAAATCCTCCCACCTCTTGTCTTTCTCATTACTACTCAACTCCCCTTTCCATGCTCTAAATAAACTTCATTCTATACTAAACCTGTCATAGGGCTGGTATCTCAGTGGGAAGGGATGCCTCAACATGGGCCCACAAGGGAACATTCCCACCCTCTCCATACCTGGCTTTAACAAACATATCCTGGATTTCTTCTTATAAAACACAACATTGGTGTTACAACTCAGATTTTAAAACTCACAGGTAAACATCTCCTGCTATCACATCAACTTTCCAGCCAACAGATCACTTCCTAGACCTATCCATCCAATCACCAGCAAATTGATAAGCTTCTTCTCCCACACTGGTAAGTATAAACATTCCCTTGTCCCAACTGAGGGCTATTGAGCTTAAAGCCACTCTGTGGAGTCCTTGTGAATGAAGACATTCACAGCCTTTATGACTGGCTTCCTTGCTGAATCCTCATTTTAGGATATTTTCCCTTGAGAGAGATTTTCCTCTCTCCTCTGAGTCATTTCCTATTCTCACTGCTGTGAAATCCCAGGCCTGGGTAAACCACATTCCTCACTGCCCACTCAGGTACTAGCCTGAGCTCAGACCTCAATTCACTGTCTGAGCCCATGGTGATCTGAACCTAATGTTTTTGTTATTAACTTATCCTCAGGATGCTGGTAGGGGTAATTAATAACTGCACTCTCACCCAGAAAAAGTCTATATTCCTGGCCACTCCCAGGCTCCCTATATATAACACACAGGAGGAACACAGTTGGTAGACCTGGGAAACATCCTTATATCAGAGAAAGCAACTAATCACTACAAAAAATGAAAATAAAAAAAAAAAAACCCAAACTGACAAATGAAAAGAGAAACCTAGAGAGGGACACACACACACACACACACACACACACACACACACACACACACACAGAGGGAGGGAGAAAGAGAGAGAGAGAGAGAGAACAGCATCCTATTGCTATTGTTCCTGTTGCTCCACATCCTAGTCAGCATGAGCTGTCACTCATGTTACTCACCTTGGCTATTCTGACATCAGATGGAATCTCAAAATAGTTTGATTTGCATTTCCCTGACATCTAAAAATGTTTAACACGTCTTTAAGTGATTTTCAGCCATTTGAACATTCCTCTATTTAGTATAAGTTCTCAGTTTACTACTGTAGCCCATGTTTAATTGGGTTTTTTAATGTCAAGTATCATGAGTTTTTTATATATGTTTATTTATTTTACATACACACAAACACATATGATTATGTTTGTGTGTGCGTGTGTGTCTGTGTGCATGTGTGTGTATGTGTGTGTATGTGTGTGTGTATGTGTGTGTGTGTGTGTGATATGAGAAATATTTGCCCTCAGTTGTGGATATGGTAAAAAACGTTTTCTATTTTGTACACTACTGCTTTATCCAAATGACAGTGCTCTTTGCCTTATAGAAGCTTTACAGTATCACGAGGTCATATTTATTCCTTCTTGATCTTAGTGCCTACCCTATCAGTGTTCTTGTCAGAAAGTTGTCTGCTTTGACAATGAATTCAAGCCTATGCCTCCAATTTTCTTCTATGAGGTTCATTATACCTGGATTTATCTTCAGGTCTTCAATACATTTGGAGTTGAGTGTTGTGCAGGCTTATAGGTGTGGATCTACCTGCATTCTACATGCAACCATCCAGGAAATTGTGATAGTGATTATATCAAATCTGTGGGTTACTCGTGATAGGATAGCCAATTTTACTTTGTTACTCCTAGTGAATCATGAACATAACAGATCTTTCCATCATGTGACACAACAAATTTGTACAAATAGTTGAAGGGTTTTTTTTTTTATCATGAAATGTTGAATTACAAAGGCAGCTTAAATTTTATGATCCTACCATGGCACTATAAAGTCTAGCAGCTTTAAATGCTTGGGAAAAAATAGACGTCCTGAAAGAGGTCTATGTTATTTACTACAATTATAGGATAATATTAGATTCAGAAGTCAGAACAATACTTATTGAATTTTTGGCTTTTGAAAATGCCAATTCAGAATGCAAAAGGATGATTACACTTTTAATGGCAAGATCACCACCAATAGAGGAATGGATTAGAGATATAGCTGATATTAGATCTCATGTTTATGGTGCAAATTTGATAGAAGTAATTTGTAAAGGTATTAAGAAAAATAAAACGACAAATATTTTAATTGTGGTAAGCAAGGTCATTTGAAAATAGATTGTAGGCAATACATTCCTAGAAACAATGTTTTTTCTAGAAATAACCCAAAAAGAATATCTTAGCCTTCTGCAAATTATAAATGGTAAGGCAAATACTGGCATTAAAGTAATGAATGCAGATCAACAAGGTACAGGCAAGGTAACCCTTTGCCATTGGAAAAGGGGACCTACTTCAGGCCCTGATATGAAGTTTCATTCAATCATTCCTTGTCAGTATGAGAGAAACTCAGTGACAGAATAATTAAAAGATTTAATGCCTGTTGTTAAAAACAACATTGCTGTGGAGATAGTTAAGGTCAAAACAACTTCAGTAGCTAAAACAAAATATTCATGGAAATCAGAAAACAAATATTTTGACAAACTTCTATAAATGATCAGAGACCAAAGCTAAAAACACAAATAAATGACATTGAAATTGAAGGTTTAGTAGACACAGGAACAGATGTAATAATGATTTCATCAAAATCTTGGCATTTAGATTTACTTCTATAGGCTTCCAAACTCACAGGCTAAAATTAGCTCCAATATTTACTAATTAATAATTCTACATGTCTGTTTAAGGACACTTTAAGGAAAAAAAAACTTTTACCTACAGATGGTTCCACAGACCCTGCATAGTAAGGAATCAGCCAATTCTCCAAAGACTGGATGAACATCCATATAGACATTTTCCTGGGTTTCCCAAAGACATGTCCTCCCATAGTCAGCAGGAAAGAGCTAAAGATCACAATGACCCTATACCTTCTCTGACCCTATTCCTGCTTCACTATCATCTCTGTCTAGTTTTTCCTTTTATTTTAATTTAATCCAAAATGAAGTAATGCTACCATTTTTTCTAGGTTCCACCCAACAGTTACCTTGCAGTAGCCAGGTATGCCTGACTCACTATAAAAGGGGTTGTTTGCCACTTGTCACTCTCTTATTCTCTCTTACTCTCCGTAACACCACCTAAATAGCTCATTAGTCAATTTGTTAACTAGTTAAGGCTATCAGATCTTTTATCAAAGACAGGTTTGCCTTAGTCTCAGGCTTCATGATAAAGGATACACAAGTTCAGATGTAACCTTTCACAGATATAACCTTCTGTTACTTCCTTTTCTAAACTCAATTCCCAGTCACTAAATGCTTCATATTTTATCACCTTGTTATGCCACTGTCATAACATTAATCAATAGAGTTGAGCCGGGCAGTGGTGGCGCACGCCTTTAATCCCAGCACTTGGGAGGCAGAGGCAGGCAGATTTCTGAGTTCGAGGCCAGCCTGGTCTACTGAGTGAGTTCCAGGACAGCCAAGGCTATACAGAGAAACCCTGTCTTGAAAAACCAAAAAAAAAAAAAAAAAAATCAATAGAGTTCAGCCTCACTCTAACAAAACAGTCCAGTATATGGTCCAACTTTTATAAACACAAGATCAAATATTAAGTGTCCTTTGACTGTCCTCAGACTATAGACTAAAAGTACTTCCTGTACTAAATCTATACTATCAGCTGTCATAGTTACAAATACAAGTTTCTTTTGGTTGTCTATTAACTGTACACTTAAGGTGTTTCTCAGGCTAAACTATATGATCAATTATCATATTCATAAAGTTGTCAAATTTTCTAGTTTCTGTTAATTGTCTTTTCAATACATAGTTCTAAATGCTTTGCATTATACTACATTTATATATATTTAGTCTCCTAGACTGCAGAAAAAGCCCTTCTTGCTCCTTTTGCTACACAAAAGGACTTTGTCTTCCCTAAGCTCATCTTAAAGATTGTTCATGCTGTTGGGTGGGATTCCTCTCCTGTTTCCTGGGATTGGGACTCACCTCACCCCAACCACCAAGTCCTAAGGGTTTCAAGTGTACACCTAATAAATATCCTTTTTCTCCAAAACTCATGTATACAACTTTATTCTCTAATATATATTTACATATATTATATGATTACATATAATATATAATTTTCTACTACTAATACTTCTCACACACAAATGCACACACACAAACACACACACATACACACAAACACACACACACACACACACACACACACACACACACTGTTTCAGCATCTTCTCAGGTCCAGGAGTTTACTCAAAATCAGCATTCATGACAGGTCCAAAGAAGGAATCCACATGCTCTAATATATCCTCACAGACATAGGTGCTTCAACTGAACCTGCTCCTTTTACCTACAGATGGTTGCACAGACCCTGGATAGCAAGGAAACAGCTCACTCTCCTAAGACTGGATCAACATCCCCATCCACATTTTCTTGGGTTTCCCAAAGATACATCCTCCCAAATTTGGCAGGAAGTAACTAAAGATCATGATGACCCTATTCAGCCTACCATCAACTCTGTCTAGTTTTTATTTTCATTATAAATTAATCCAAAATGAAGGAATGTTACTATTCCTTCTAGGCTCCACCCAACATTTACCTGGCAGTAGTCAGGTGTGCCTGACTCAGTATAAAAGGGGCTGTTTGACTCCTGTTGCTCTCTTATTTTCTCTTACTCTACCTAACTCTGTAACTGATTTCTCCCTCTCTCCCCTTCCCCCACCTCTTTCTCCACATGTTCCTGGCCTGCCTCTCCTCTTTGTTTTTTTCCTCTCCTCTCCTCTCCTCTCCTCTCCTCTCCTCTCCTCTCCTCTCCTCTCCTCTCCTTTTCTCTTCTCTCTTCTTCTCTTCTCTTTCCTTCTCTCTCTGTCTTTCTTCCTCTGCTTCTACTCCCTTCTCATCCCTACCCTACTACTCCCTTTCCCATGCTCTATATAAAAGTGTTTATATAATAAAGCTATACTAAAATTTGTATATGTGAGTAACTACATATATACATGTATATAATAAACTCTATTCTCTACTGTAGCTGGTACCACAGGGGAAAGGGATAAAGGAATTCCTTGGGATGAGCCTGCAAGGGCATCTATTCTACACTTAACATACCTGGTTCGAACAAGCATATCCTGGCACTCTTTTCATAAAACACAATAGTTATTATATTGAACTTTGGATGAGCTTGAAAAATGTTATACATTCTCATGTCAAGTATATTGTATTAGTCAGGATCCTATAGAGAATGCACAGAATGTATTCCTCTATATAAATAGAATGTGGATATATGAGAATAACTTACAGGCTGAGGTCCAGCTAACATAACAGTGGCTAAAGCAAGTACTTAGTCCACAAGGTTTGAAGCCTCAGGAGTTCTTCAGTATACACTGGAACTCTGAAGAATTAGGGCCTAATGACAGTGAAAAAATGGGCTTGCTAGTAAGATGAGAGGGAGCAGGCATAGACACCAAACTTCCTTCGTCTATGTGCTTATATAGGCCTCCAGCAGAAGGTGTGGCCAAGTTAAGGGTGTGTCTTCTAGTCTCAAGGTCTGAAGTGAAGGTGTGTGATTTCCTGCTTCAAAACTCACATTAAAGGTGTGTGCTTTTCTACCTGAAATTCTGCATTTGAACTGAATTTATTTATTTAAACTTAAGCAAAAAAATTTTTTTTAAAGTTATGCCTTCCAGTTTTGGACCTTACTTAATTCCAGAAAGAGTCCAGATCAGAATAGGAATATCTATCACCATGTAATTTGCTCACTGTGGTCAATATTACATAAATGTAGGGATCATGTCAATCTCTGCACAGCTATTATTTACCCTTGTGGTAGTCTTACACTCATTCCTGCTGCAAATGTGATCAGGGAAGGGGTGTTTTCCTTAACTTGTCAGAAGTCTGAGTGTTCACATAAAGGAGGGCATGGGGAAGATCTCACATTCCAAACCTCTTAAGATAGATTTCTTCTTTCCTGTGTGTTATTCCAATTAGACTCAGACATTGTGATGACTTTTCCCAATTTGATTGGTGGGCTTGTACTCCCCCCTCAGGAAATCCTCTTTGGATGTCCTTTTTCAGAGTCACTTAAGGATGTGATTTAGGAATAACCTAAATTTGTCTCTATTCAATCACTTTAATTGGCAGGATGCAGGTTCTCAATGCTTCATACTCTATATCCTCTACAGGTGAGTTTTGTCCTCTTCACACTTGGAACTACCATGCTTGCTCTGTTGGTCCTGTACAGGATTGGAGTAGTTGGTTTTCTAAGGGCTTCAGCATATATTCAACACATATCAAAGATTTTGGTTTTTTTATTACTGCCCTCGTGTAGTGACATGTAAAATTCTGTGTACATCTCTCATCTCTCCAGTTCATTGTGTCTTAGAGAGACTCACAGCCTAGAGGACACAGAAATAATTCCAGTGATTCAATCAGCTCAGCAGCACTCCTGAATGTCTTGCTCCAATTTTGCTTAACCCTCAATATCAAATAAAACAATCAATTGATTTAAAACTTTTTCCTTCTGTTAGCCTTATTGCAAACTATGAGCATCAGTGACTCTCTATTTGGTACTTTTGGGGGCTATTATAGGAGTATCCCCTGTACCAAATCTGACATTTGAAATGCTTGTAGATGATCACTGTGCAACCCCTTTTTTGTTGGAAAGTTGCTGTAAATTGTTCCTTCCTTAGCTCTCAGGAGCAGGGTCCTCCTGAGAGTCACTTCCAACAGTAGAACAGAGACTCCTGGAAAGAATCATAGGCTTTGCTCAAGAAGACTCTGTCACTGAGTGTGACAAGTTTATGGTGTTTTGGGTGGTGGAGGAGAGGAGTGATTTTATGGGTGTCTTGCCAAAGCCAAAAGAATTTTATACCACACAGAAAGAACACAGGCGGTAAGCCTACAAAACGTCCTTATACCAGAGAAAGCAACTAGTCACTACAAAAAAACCCAAACAAACAAAGTGACAAATGCACATTTAAAGGTAGAGAGAGATGAGGGAGACAAAGAGACATATATAAGAGAGACAAAGAATGAAAGAGCGACAGAGAGACAGAGAGACAGAGACACTACACAAATAACCAGTGGTGGATGCAATAAGTCCAGAATACTGGAAAGAGAAAAATCTGGTGATGTCTTTCACAGTTTCTAGACACAGGTGTCTAAACTGAAGTATCTTGACCATACTTTTCTCTACAGGTGACAGTCCAGGAAACTTTCAAATGTTTTCCTGTAAAAGTAACTTTTATTTGCAGGTATTAGTCGTGTCTCTGAGGCTTTGTGCCTTGATTGGCCGGCTTAGGACTAGCCCTGGAAGGTTCTAGTCTCTGTCAATTCAAATCCAGGCTTACAATGTTCTCAGCTTTTGAGAATTACGGCTGAATAAGCCTACCACTTTCTAGTTCTTTCTGATCTCTGACAACCTGATTTAATTTGTTCTGTTTCAGAAGTCCTCTCCACTGTAACTGACTCAATCTAGCTTTTCTCAGCTTCTCCTGAATTGTTCACTTGGTCTCATATTAACTTTGACAGTTAGTTTTAATCTTCCATCTTCTCACTCTCTGGCTTTCTGTCTTTACCTGTGTCTCTTGTTCTCTCTTCAACCTGTGTCTGTACCACTGTCCTTGTAAAACTGCCCTCTCTCCTTTTCTCTCTTTACTGATCTCTTACCTTTCCTCTATCTTCTAATAACAGTTCAGCATATCCCTTTCTATCTAGTCTTTCTCTATTTTTTCAGTTCATCTGTACACTGGTGCTTCTTTCTACAAACAAACTTTACCTTCAGTGTTTGGAATTAAAGGTGTGTACTAAGGGTTTGTTTGTATTCTAGCCAGAAGGATTAAAAGTGTGTGTCAAAGGTGAGCCACTCCACAACTAATAACAGGTTGTTTTTCAGTAAGTAATACAATTTTGGACTTCACAATATGAACAAATATGCTGTAGCAGTTTCCTAGTGGGGTGGAGGTGTCAGGCTCTTCTTAAGTGTTTAGGAAACAAATTGATCTTGGTAATCTGGATCTCCAGTTGAGCACCCTCTGGAATTTCTTGAGCACTGCTCTCTTTCTCTCCAGGAGGGTCGCAGAGACCCTGGTGCCCCAAAGTGTAGTTTTTGGAATTTTTGTGGAGCCTCCAGGAATGTTGTGGGGTGCTCTTCTGAGAAGTCTTCTTGAACATGAATTTATTTTTTATGGTATTTACACTTTTATTGATTTTTGTCTTCTATATTATATCCCAACATCAGTTTTTTCTCACTCCATTCTTCCCATTCCCTTCCCTTCCAATACTTCCTCTTGCATGTCCACTCCTTTGCTTCCTTTCAGAAGACAGCAGGCCTCCCAGGGATGTCAACTGAACATAACAGGTTACAATAAGATTGACACTTGCCCTCTTACTGAGGCAGAAAACAATCCCCTAGGAGAAAGGGTCCCAAAAGCAGGGAAAAGAGTCAGGGAAATGTAGCATATAATTATAAAAAAAAATCTACAATATGTCTGGGTACTTGCTGTCAACGAAGGTCTCACCCACTACCTTGGTTCCTGCTTAAAGCTTGTTGTTAAGCTGCCCAGATCTTCCCAGTAAACCTGCCTCCTTTGGGTAGCCAGGAGAAAGTCAGATGCTGCTTTCATAAGTTCCTGTAATTCCATAAAATGAAAACTCCAGAGACTTGTAAATTATCAGTCAGATTTATAACAGTAAATCCTTGGCCCTCTAAATACTCACACAAAGAATTCAAACCTCAATTGATATAAATAAAAGCTGCATACCTAGATGGGGCAAATGTACCCTGCATTACTCTATTGCCCTTCTAAGATATCCATAGCTACCTGTGGCACTTTTAGGACATGTGTTTCTTGTTCATCTTCCTTCATCTTCTCTCCATCTCCTGTCTCTGTCTCTCTCCTCTCTAAAACTTTCAGCTCTGGCCCCTCCTCCCACCGCTCAATCACAGCCTCATCTGACTAGTTACAATTTCACCTGATTGCAGCTGAATATGGGCACTCTTGAGGGCGCAGAACACACACACACACACACACACACACACACACACACACACAAAACCAAAACAAAACAAAAACAATCTATAACAGAAACAGGCTCTCCTCCCACAGTTAGGAATCACACCAGAACACCAAGCTACTCAACCATAACACACACACACACACACACACACACACACTGGGCCTAGAGTCTCAACCCATTTAGGGTCGATGATTGTCTGTTTAGGCACTGTGAGCCTCCATGGGACTAGGTTAAATTAGTTGATTCTGTGAGTCCTGTATTAATGGTGTCTTTGACACTTCTACCTTATAAAAATCCATCCTCCCAAAGAAAACAAAAAACTGCACACACCCAAAGGCATAGGCAGAAAGAAATAATCAAACTCAAGGCTGAAATCAATAAAGCAGAAAGAAAGAAACAATACAAAGGGTTAGTAAAACAATGAGTTGGTTCTTTGAGAAAATCAATAAGATCAGCAAACCCTTATATAAATTAAATAATAGTTTGAGAGAGTAGATACAAATTAAACAAATTAGAAACAAACAAACAAACAAGCAAACAAAAAAACTGGAAAGAACAACAGACACCAAAGCAATCCAGAGAATCCTAAGGACATATTTAAAAACCTGTACTCCATTAAATTGAGATCTCTAAAAGAAATGGATAATTTTCTCAATAGGCCCCACATACCACAATCAAACCAAGGTCAGATAAACCATTTAAAGAGACTCATAACCTCTAGTGAAATAGAACCTGCCATTAAAAATCACTCTACTACAAGGAAAAAAATTCTCATGGTAAGATGACTTTATCACAGAATTCTACCACAATGTCAAAAAAGAGTTAACATCAACACTTCTTAAATTATTCCACAAAATTGAAATAGAGGAAATACTTCTCAATACATTGTAGAGGGCCACTCTTACCCTGGTAACAAAATCACAAGAAGACTCAGTAAAGCAAGAGGATTACAAAACTATTTCCTTTATGAACACAGATGCAAAAACAATCAATAGAGTATTTGCAAACCAAATCCAAGAAAACATCAAGAAGATCATTTACTAGAATAAAGTCATTTCATCCCATTGATGTAGGGATGGTTCTGTAGACAAAAATTAATACATGCAATCGACCATATAAATAAACTGTAAGAAATAATCACATGGTAATCTTATTATATGTAGAAAAGACCTTTGACAAAATCCAGCACCCTTTGATATCACAAGTCCTGGAGAGATTAGGGATACAAGGGATGTAGCTAAACAAAAAGAACACAGTTTAGAACATAACCATAGATAGTATCAACTTAAATGTTGAGAAAATCAAAACAATTCCAGTAAAATTAGGATGAAGACAAGATTATGGACTTCCTCCCTACCTACTTGATACAATACTTGAAGTCTTATGTAGATCTCTAAGAAAAGAGAAGGAGACCAAGGGGACACAAATTGAAAAGAAAGAAGTCAAAATGTTATTTGCAGATGATATGATAGAAAACATAGGTGACCCTAAAATTCCACCAGAGAACTCCTACACTTGAGAAACACATTCAACAAAGTAGCTGAAAAGAAGATTAACTACAAACAAACTCAGCAGCCCATCTATATAGAAAGGACAAACAGACTGAGAAAGAAATGTTGGATACAGCAACTTTTACAATAGCCTCAGGGAATATAGAATACCTTGTGCTAACTCTGACCAAACAAGTGAAAGTCTCATATGATAAAAGCTTCAAGTGTTTTAAAAAACAAACTGAAGAAGGTCTCAGAAAACAGAAAGATCTCCCATCTTTTAGGATTAACATAGCAAAAAACTGTCATCCTACCACAAGCAGTCTACAAATTCTATGCAATTTCCACCAAAATCCAATGTATCTCTTCAAATATGTTGAAAGGACAAATGTCACCTTCAAAAAAAAAAAAAAAAAAAAAAAACACAACAAAAACCAAGGGAGCTAAACCAAACCTAAACAGTAAGAGAACTGCAGGAACTCTCACCATTCCAGATCTCAAGGTATAAAGCTGTAGTAATAGAAACATCATGGCATTATCATAAAAACAGACTCAATGATCAGTGGAATAAAATTCAATATCCAGACATACACCAACAACCATATAAAAGACTAATTTTTTGTTAAGAAATAAAGCCCAAACTACACAATGCAAACCAGACAACCTCTTCAACAAATGAAGTTGGTGAAACTGAATGACTAAATGTAGAAAATGAAAATATATCCATATATATCACCCTGCACAAAATTCAACTCCAAATGGATCAAAGACCTCAGGTAAATCAGGTACAATGAACCTTACAGAAGAGAAAGTGAGAAATAGGCTTTAACTCATGTCAAAGGAGACAACTTCCAGAGCAGAACACTGACAAGACAGTGTAGTCACTAAAATCAACAACTAATACATAGGGTCTCATGAAACTGAAAAGCTTCTGTAAGGCTTCTGTCGTTTGCACAAAGCAGTAGCCTACAAAATGGATAAAGATTTTTTAATTATTGTTACCACATCTGATGGAGGGTTGACATCTGAATATGTATGTATAAAAACCCCCAGAAACTTTATAATAAAAGAGACAATATGTAAATAGAGAATTCACAATAGAAAAAAACTTGAGGTCAGGGATGGTGATTCCCCCAGAAGTTCTTTTATTGTTGAGAATAGTTTTGGCTATCCTGGGGTTTTTTGTTATTGCAAATGAATTTGAAAATTGATCTTTTCATCTCTATAAAGATTTGAGTTGGAATTCTGATGGGGATTGCATTGAATCTGTAGATTGCTTTTGGCAAGATAGCCATTTTTACTATATTAATCCTGCCAATCCATGAGCATGGGAGATCTTTCCATCTTCTGAAATCTTCAATTTTTTTCTTCAGAGCCTTCATTTCTATTAAATTATAAAACAACTCTAATTTCTTTTTTTTTATTTCTTCCTTGACCAAATTATCATTGAGTAGAGCATTGTTCAGTTTCCATGTATATGTGGGCTTTCCATTGTTTTTGTTGTTATTGAAGACCAGCCTTAGACCCTGGTGATCTGAGAGGGTGCATGGTATTATTGCAGTCTTTATGTATCCGTTGCAACCCATTTTGTGATGAATTATATGGTCTACTTTGGAGATGGTACCATGAGGTACTGAGAAGAAGGTATATTCTTTTGTTTTAGGATGAAATTTTCTATAGATATCTGTTAGATCCATTTGGTTCATATCTTCTGTTAGTTTTACTTGTCTCTGCTTAGTTACTGTTTCCATGATCTGTCTATTGCTGAGAGTGGGGTGCTGAAGTCCCCCCACTATTATTGTGTGAGGGAATCTACAAGGGTGATCATAGCAAAGACCCTTAGTAGGGATATGGAGCCTGAACTAGACATCTTCTCTAACCAAACAGGCTTCCAGTGGAGGTATTAGAACACCAACCCAACCACAAAAATTTCAACCTACAATCTATCCCACATGGTGTTGAGGACCACACTGCCCAGCTTGGGGGTCTCTATGTTGCTGTCCACACTGCCCCATGCTTTGGAGCTAAGTGCTCTGTTCAAGAGGAGGGGAGGAAGAAGGGAAAGAGATTCGAAGAATGGAGACAAACCAGAGTGTGTGACCAAGTCTCATTTCTCGTTTATTGTCTCCTCTCTTATTGTCTCTCTTATTGTCTCTATTGTCTCTTCATTTATTGTCTCCTTTATTGTCTCCTCTTATTGTCTCCTCATATTGCAAGGAAATCCTGGGTATTTATAAGCACAAGCAGGGGAACAAAGCTGAAGACCCTTTACCACATGCACCATACAGCTGGAGGCACTAAAGAGCAAAACAAGATATGTGGAATAAACAAGGTGTTTATCAGAGTGTGCTTCAGCTGTTGTAGGCTGTTGAAAAACAAGTCTCTTATCAGGGTGTAGGGCTCAAGATGGCTGCAAAGTTGATAGCTGCTGTCTGCTAAAAGTCAGCTTCCAACAACATGGAAGGTATCCTAGGGTAATAATCACACAGAAATTGTGAGATTTCACATGTGACAGGTACAACCTGAGATCCATGCCTCAAGCAGGAGCCCATAGGAACCAGAGGATGGATAGTCCAGAGACCTAAGAGAGAAACAAACACATCTGGAAAAAAGTCAGTGGAGTGATTCCTCATGATTCTCTGCTATATTTGTAGACAGGAGACTAGCATAGTCTTCACCAGAGAAGCTTCATCCAGCACTGGATGGGCACAGATGAAGAGACTTACAACCAAATATTAGGCATAACTCAGAGAGTCTTGCCAAAGAGGGACAGGAAGGATTCTAAAAGTTAGAAGTGTCAAGGACATCAAAAAGTACAGGGCTCACAGAATCAACTAATCTAACCTAGTCCCAAAGAGGTTCACAGAGCCTAAACAGTCAGTCAGGAAGCCCAAATGAGTTCAGACTCTAGGCACTACACACACACACACACACACACACACACACACACACATTATTGTTGAGTAGCTTGGTGTTCTGGTAGGATTCCTAACAGTTGGAGGAGTGACCCGACCTGAAGGTCCTAGGTTATTCATGAGGGACGAGGAGGATTACAATCCTGGAAGAATGGGTGAGAGAGAGAATGGACTCAAGGAAGCAAATGCTTGTCAAGAGTCATATATTTGGGCACAAAGTGCTTATTTATAATACACTTTTCAAAGGGAGGGGTAAGAGGGATCCAGGTGATGGGAAAGTACAGAATCTTCTTGGCCTGTGCCCTGAAACAATGGTGGTCTAACTGCTTACTTCAAAAGATACGGTACACTGCTTTACATCTAAAAATCTATTTGTAACTATTAAGTAGAACCTTGTGGTTGCTAGGGAGATGAAGCTGCAGGAGACATTGTGCAGGTGGGGAGAAGTAGGGGGTGAGGGTAAGAGGAGAGGGTCCTGGCTTCTGACAGAGGAGGACCTGTCTGTTGTGGAATGCTGTTTGTATGTTCCGCACCCTTAACAGTGCCCATATTCAGGTGCAGTCAGGTGGAATCTTAATTAGTCAGATTAGAATAGAGGTTGTGATTGGGAAGTGAAAGGAGGGGGAAGAGCTGAAAGTTTTAGAGAGGGGAAAGTTGGAGGGGAGAGGGGGGGAACAGGGGATGGAGAGAATATGGAGGAAGAAGATGAACCAGAACCACACAGCCTGAAAGTGCCAGAGGTATCTTTGGATATCTTCGAAGGGCAATAGAGTAATGTAGGCACCTTTGTCCATGTAGGTGTGCAGCTTGTATTTATGTCCATTGAGTTTTGAATTCTTTGTGTGAGCATTTTGGGGGTTGAGGATTTACTGTAATAAATTTGGCTGATAAAATACAAATCTCTGGAGTTTTCATTTTATAGGGTTACAGGGATTTGTGTGAGTGGCAGCTGGCTTTCTTCAGGCTAGCCACAGAGGGTGATTGGACTGGAAAGATCTGGGTGACTCAGCAGCTGGCTAGCCTCAGAAACCATGCAGGCAGGTGAGACCACCATTAACAGGGAATAGCTTGGAGTGTTTTCTATAATTACACACTACATTTCTCTGATTCTTTTGCCTGCATTTTGAGACCCGTTTCCTCCTAGTGGGTTGCTTTGTCTCTCCATAGCAAGAAGGCAAGTGCCTGTCTTACTGTAATTTGTTTTGTTTGGTTGACATGCCTGGGAGGCCTGCTCTCTTCTGAAAGGAAGCAAAGGAGTGGCCTTGAAAGAAGGAGTGTTATGGGGGAGGGTGGGGGGAACTTGAGAGAAAGAGGAAGGGCAAACTGGTGTTAGAATGTAATACATAAGAGAAATTTTAATAAAAGGGAAAATACCATAATAATAAGTTCACATTCAAGAAGACTTTTCAGAAGAACACCCCACACTATTCCTGGAGTCTTCACAGAAATTCCAGAGACCACACTTTGAGACACTAGGGTCTCTGTGCCCAACCTGGCATGGAAGAGGGCAGTGCTCAAGGAATTCCAGAGGGTGCTCAACCTGAGATCCAGATTGCCAAAATTTCCTTTGATCAATTTGTTCCTAAAACTCTTAAGAGTGGGGGGCAGTGGTGGTGCACACCTTTAGCCCCAGCACTTGGGAAGCAGAGGCAGGCAGATTTCGTAGTTCGAGGCCACCCTGGTGTGCAAAGTGAATTTCAGGACAGCAAGGGCTATAAAGAGAAACCCTGTCTCAACACCCCCCCCCTTAAAAAAAAAAAAAAAACCAAAGCAAAGCAAACAAACAAACAAAACCTCTTAGCAGCACTTGACACATCCACTCCAAAAAGAAACTGTTACAGTGTATTTGATCATACTGTGAAGCCCAAAACTGTGTTTCTTACTGAAAAAAAAAAAAAAAAAACTGCTTTTAGTCGAGGAGTGGCTCATGTTTGGCACACACCTTTAATCCTTCCGGCTGGAATACAAACAAACCCTTAGTACACAACTTTAATTTCAAACACTGAAGGTAAAGTTTGTAGAAAGAAGCACCAGTGTGCAGAGAAAGTGAAAAATCAGAGAAAGGTTAGACAGAAAAGGATATGCCCAACTGTTACTAGAAGAGGGAGGAAAAGGAAACGACTTAAGAGATCAGTACAGAGGGAAAAGGAGAGAGGTCAGTTTTACCAGGACAGTGGTATAGACACAGGTTGAAGAGAGACACAAGTAAAGACAGAACAAGCCAGAGAGTGAGAAGGAGACAGAAGATTAGAACTGATTGTCAAAGGTAGTATGAGACTAAGTGAGCAATTCAGGAGAAGCTGAGAAAAGCCAGACTGAATCAGTTACAGTGGAGAGGAGTTTTGAGTCAGAACAAATTATATCAGGCAGCCAGAGATCAAAAAGAACTAGAAAGTGGTGAGCTTCAGAAATAAGTCTCTGAAGCTGAGAACACTCTAAGCCTAGATTTGATTTGTTGGAAGCCAGAACCTTCCAGGACTAGTCCTAAATCAGCAGACCAAGGCAGAAATGCTCAGAGACAAAAATTAATACATGCAAATAAAAGTTACTTGTAGAGGAAAACATTTGAAGGATTCCTGGACTGCCACCTCTGAAAGCAAGTATGGTTAAGGCATCTTCAGTTTAGAAACCAGTGTCCAGAAACTGTGAAAAGAACATCACCAGATTCTCCTCTTTCTGGACATGTGCCAGGCACCATTGGTTTAATCCCAGCACTTCACACCTTTAATCCCAGCACTTGGGAGGCAGAGGCAGGCGGATTTCTGAGTTCAAGGCCAGCCTGGTCTACAGAGTGAGTTCCGGGACAGCCAGGGCTATACAGAGAAATTCTGTCTCAAAAACAAAACAAAACAAAACAACAAGAAAAAAAACAAACAATTAAAAAAAAACAAATCAAAAACTTCACTTCCTATTACAATGGCCCAGTACACTCGGCTAATAACACTTAAGGATTTCTCTTGCCAAAAGTTTCAAACTATTCCATATTTCTATTAAATAGGAGTTTCAAAGGCCTATGAAACACAAGACCAGGATAACCACAAGAACCCACATTGAATTAGTTATACTAGAGAGGAGTATTTTGTTTATTTATTTATTTGTTTGGTTGGGTTTTTTTTTTTTTTTAATTTTTTTTCGAGACAGGGTTTCTCTATGGAGCCCTGGCTGTTCTGGAACTCACTCTGTAGACAAAGCTGGCCTCCAACTCAGAAATCCGCCTGCCTCAGCCTCCCAAGTGCTAGGGTTAAAGGCGTGCGCCACCACTGCCCAGCTAGAGAGGTGTTTTAAATCACCCAGCTAGAACTCAGAAAGAACTAGGAAAAAGTGAGCTTATTCAGATGTAAGTCTCAGATGCTAATAAAATTCTAGGCCTAGAATAGATTTAACAAAGACTATAAGCTTCCTGGCCTAGGATGGTTGCCATGTGGAGAAACAAATCTTCAGAGATGACAATAAATACAGATTAATAATAGTTTTAGAATTAACACATTAGAAAGACAAGTGCTAGCTCATATTTGGTGGTAACTCTGGTTAAGTCATCTTCAGTTGAGATACCAGTGTCTAGAAACTGTGAAAGTTGTGATTCCAGTCTTTCAAGAACTCTGACCTGAGGCTGGAGTTCCTCCAACCGAGGTCTTAAAATAACTTGTTGAAAAGTCACTGATACTAATAGTAGCAATAATTCTAAGGAAAAGTCAAAAATCAAAACCAATTGATTGATTTATTCTGAGGGATGAGCAGCATTGGAGCAGGACATACAGGAGAACTGGGAGTGGCTGAGTTGACTGAATCACTGTAGTTCTTTCTGTATCTTGTAGACTGTAGGTCTAAGACATGAAGTACTGGAGAAATGAGAGATGTAGGCAGAATCTTACACACCATTTTACCTAAGGTCAGTAATAACAAACTCTAATCTTTTGAGATTTCTTGAATATATGTCCAGCCCTTGGAAAATGGAATACATTCTCCCTTTTCAGAAGCTGCAGCTGAAGCATGCAGTCAAAGACTGAAAAGCACAGAACTCACCAGTAGAGAATACAGTGTAAGAGGTATTGAGAAGCTGAATCCTGCCAATTAAAGTGATGAACTGAGAAGCATTTAGGATATTCCTAAGTCACACCATTAAGTGGCTCTTAAAAAAATTTCCAAGGAGGATTTTCTGAGGGGAAGTACTAGACCACCAACCAAATGGGGAGGAGTTAAAACAAGGTCTGTGGGTCTAAATGTAATAACACACAAGAAAAAAGAAAGCCACTTTCAGAAGCTCTGGTATCTGCTTCCTTGTCCACCATATAGGAGCTCTTCAACCTGTCCTCCATCTTATGAACACTCAGATTTCTGACCAGTTAAGGGAAACACACATTCCATGATCATGTTTATGGCAGGAATCAGTGTAAGACCAGCACAAGGGTAAGCAATAGCTGTGCAGAGATTGACATGATCCCTGTATTTATGAAACATTGACCCAGTGTGCAAAGTACCCTATTCTTCCTGTCTGTATTACCTGTGGACTTAAGTAATGTAGAGAACTGGAGGTCTCATCTTTTAAATTTTTTTTTTGCTTAAATTGAAGTAGATAGATCCTGATCAAATAGATAAAAACACACACCTTTAATCTGACTCTTGTGGCAGGAAACACACACCTTTAATCCAGATCTTGAGACTAGAAGACACACCCTTAACTGGGCCACACCTTATGCTGGAGGCCTATATAAGCACATAGATGAGGGCAGTTTGGTGTCTATGACTGCTCCCTCTTCTTCCTAGCAAACCCATTTCTTCACTGACATTAGGCCCGAATTCTTCAGAATTCCAGTATATACTGAAGAACTCCTGAGACTTCAAACCTCCTGGACTAAGTAAGTACTGGTTTTAGCCTTGTTATACTAGCTGGACCTCAGCCTGTATGTTATTCTTATAGATCCTCTTTCTATTTATAAAGAGAATTCATTCTGTACTTTCTCTAA
The DNA here is from genome assembly GCF_011762505.2 of Arvicanthis niloticus. Lineage (NCBI taxonomy): Eukaryota > Metazoa > Chordata > Mammalia > Rodentia > Muridae > Arvicanthis > Arvicanthis niloticus. Next base: position 35,617 of record NW_023046322.1, on the reverse strand, counting down.
GGGACCATGACCAATACAGCACACTTAAAATGAGAGTGTATAAAAATTTCCAAACTCTTCCAAAGTTGTATATAATAGCCAAAACTAGTTACCATTAACCTAAGATTCAATAAACACAAGCACACAGAGACCACACACAAATAACAGAGAGAGAGAGAGAGAGAGAGAGAGAGAGAGAGAGAGAGAGAGAAGACAGAGAGGAAGCAGAACACAGAGAGATAGAAAGAGTGAATGTTACAGACATAAAATGAGAGATAGAAACAGAGAATGTCAGAGACAGTAAGACAGACAGAGAGAGGAAAAGACAAAGGGATAAGGAGACAGAGAGAGACACAAAGAATGTCAGATACAGAGAGCGAAACAGAGAGATAGATGGAGAGAGAGAATGAGAATTTACGACAAATTGAAAATAAATTTAAAGTGTATCTATAATTGTAACCAAAAGGATGAAGGGTAAATAACATATAGTTCTTCTTTTCAGATCAACTTTAAAACCCAAACTACCTCCAGCAGAAATGTCAGGGGACTCGGAAGCCAAGAGGTGGGGCTCCACAGAGACCAATGTTCAGAAATTCCGTTACAAATGGACCATTAACAACTTTTCATTTTGCATGGGGGGAATTCTGAGAAACATCACTAGCCCAGTGTTCTCAGTAGAGGCCAGTGACAAAGTGGCATTCTGTTTGAGCGTATATCCAAACGGGGTTGATGATAAAAGCAAAGATTACCTGTCAGTTTACTTGGTGTTGGTCAGCTGTTCAGAGAGACCAGTTTGGGCAAAGTTTGAGTTCTGGATCAGAAATTCTCAAGGAAAGAAATATCAATGTACAAAGAGCCCCAAGGTTGTAAGCTTTCTGCAATACCAACACAGGGGATTCAAAAAGTTCGTCCTTCGAGATCTCATTCTCTCCAATCTGGATTGGCTTCTCCCTCAAGACCAGCTCACCCTCTGCTGCAAGGTGAGCATAGTAGGAGCTTTTGTTAGTATGCCAAGACAGAACATGACACTTGCAAACAAGGATTCGAGGAACAGGTTGACAGATGACCTAGGGGAGCTGTGGGAGAAATCCCAATTCACAGACTGCTGCCTGTTGGTGGCTGGCCATGAATTCAGGGCTCACAAGGCCATCCTAGCAGCTCGCTCTCCAGTTTTCAGAGCCATGTTTCAACATGAAATGAAGGAAAGCCTAACAAACCGTGTTGAGATCCAAGACCTGGATCCCCAAGTCTTCATGGAGATGATGGGCTTCATTTACACTGGGAAGGTGTCACAACTACAAAGCCACTCCATGGCCACTGGTGTGCTGGCAGCTGCTGACAAGTATGGCCTGGAGGGCTTGAAGGTCCTGTGTGAGGATGCCCTCTACAGGAATCTGTCTGTGGAGAATGCTGCAAACACTCTCATGCTGGCTGACCTCCACAGCACAGAGCAACTGAAGGCTCAGGCCCTGGATTTCATTTCAGTCCATGCTTCTGAGGTCTCTGAGACCTCAGGGTGGAAGTCAATGGTAGAGTCACATCCCCACTTGGTGGCTGAGGCATTCCACTTTCTGGCTTCTACACAGTGTCCTTTCTTGAAGCCTAAAGTCCTCTCAGGAACGAGCCAGCTATGACCTACATCTCTCTTCCAAGAGCAATAACCAGTGAGGTTACCATTGACTTCTTGTTAGAGAATGGTATTCCAAGAGCATTTACAGTGAATCTGGGAAAAGGCAGCATGGTGGCTCCGGATTTGAAACAGCTGTAATATGTTAGGCTGGCCAGTGTGACAAGGTCAGCACTGCTGTCTAGGATATTCTACTGAACATCAACCCTGTTGATATTCTTGTTTGGTTTTTGTCTGATGTCTTGAAAACTGGGATTTAATTCAAGGCTGACCCTAAGCAAAGCCCAACTAAGTTCTCTGAAAAAAACATGTCTGCACTGGTTGAGCAGAAGAGATGACTGGGGCCAAAGGAAAGGAGAAATCAAACATGAGTGTTTACTCATCAGAGAAGGAAAGACAATGAAGACTTTCTTTTTAAAGACTCAGTTTGTGGGAATTCAGCTGCAAAACAATTACTGCTCCCTCAAAGAACTCTAAGTAACAAGCACACACAGGGGAGTTTTCAACCACCTGTAAGTGGTGATTCAGAGGATCTGAGACCCTCTTCTGGTCCCTATGGCCACAAACCACTCTGTAGATAAAGCCATATCCAAATAAAATATAATATGATTAAGAGTTTTGAAATCAGTCTGTGCTTTCCAGAGATGTTTATGTTCAGAGTAGTCAAGTGTAGTCCAATCAGCCAAGCTCAGCTGTGGATGTTTGTGCAGCCCCCTCACTGTCCTTCCAGTATTAGAAACACCTGGTTTCTTTCTTGGAGTTTAATGTTGGCAAATGAGAACTCCATCATGCTCTTATGACAACTGAGAAGAGTAGGCCAAAGTTGGGGGAGGGGGATCCTACTCTTTCTGGGAGAGAAGTGTTTGTGGGTCAAGGCATGCAAAAATCTTTTATGTGTTTTGATATTAGTAGGGATTGACTCATTATTGATTCATGCTTCCTAGGCCAGTGGTTCTATAACTTCCTAATGTTGTGCCCCTTAATACAGTTCTCCATGTTGTGGCCAATGAATCATTAAATTACTTTGTGGTTACTTCATAACTGTAATGTTGCTACTGTTAGGAATCATGCTGTAAATAGCTTATATTCTTCCCATATCCTGTGGATCCCACAGATCTTTCTCTTCTAACCTCCCTCCCCCCACTCTGTGCTCTGTCACAGCCTTCAAGCCAGGACTGCACCTTCCTAACACCTACCACAAGTGCTACTCTTTCTATGGTATCAGAAGGCTAAAGGCATATCCACACCTCTCTCTTTGCTCCCCTACTTACTATTTCCCCATTCTCATTTCCAGCTCTATAGCAGGAGATCTGCTGTGCTTTTTGTTTCCTGTAATGCACCAATGCTAATGGATCACAGACACTTCTCCCCCAACATTCCTTACCCCAACTCAGCCCAATACCCAGCCTCCATCCCCAGGAGCCATTCTCCTTAGACTTCCTTTTTCATAGCCAGTTAAGGAATATCCTACCTAAATGGTTCTCAATTCAATCACTTTAATTGGCAGGATTCAGCTTATCAATGCCTCATAATCTGCATCCTCCACTGGTGAGTTCTGTCCTCTTCAGACTTGGAACTACCATACTTTTTCTGCCTTTCCTGACAAGGGAGAGATTTTGTTGTTTTCTAAGAGCTGCAGCATATATTCAAGAGATATCAAACATTAGGGTCTATTAATACTGTCCTTATGTAAAATGAGGTGAAAACTCTGCCTACATCTCTCATGTCTCCAGTTCTTCAAGTCTTAGACAAACAATTTAAAGGACACAGAAATAACTGCAGTGATTTAATCAGCTCAGCCACTCCCAGCTCCCTGGTTTGTCTGACTCCAATGTGCTGATCCCTCTAGATAAATCAATCAATTGGCTCTGATTTTTGATCCCTCCTGCAGACTTATTTCTAGTATTAACATCAGCGACTCTTCATCAAGTTCTTTTTTAACACTTAACACTTTAATTACTCTTTGCTTCAGCACACATAAAAATGTCACATCTATAACAAGATTATCATACATTTTCTTTTTTTATTAGCTATTATATTTACAATTCAGATTTTATGCCCCTTACCCCATTTCCCCCACCACTCAGGAACCTCCTATCTCATTACCCCTCCTCCTGCTTCTATGAAGATGTGCCTCCACCTACCCACCACTCCCATCTCCCCACCCTCGAATTCTCCCCCCACACTCCATATTCAGCCTTCATGGGACCAAGGATCTCCTCTCCCACCTATGCCCAACAAGGCCATCCTCCCCTACATATACAGATGGAGTCATAGGTCCCTCCCTATGTGCTCCCAGGCTGGTGGTTTAGACCCTGGGGAGCTCTGGTTGGTTGGTATTGTTGTTCTCCTCATGGGGCCACCAACCATTTCAGCACCTTCAGTCTTCACTCTGACTTCTCCATTGGGAACCCTTTGATCAGATCAGTGGTTAGCTGTGTGCATCTGTCTCTGGATATGTCAGACTCTGGCAGATCTCTAAGGAGACAGCTATATCAGGCTCCTGTCAGCAGGCACTTCCTAACATCCCCATCAGTGTCTACCTTTGATGACTACACATGGAATAAATACCCAGGTGGAATGGTCTCCAGACAGCCCCTCCTTCAGTGTCTGTCCCACACTTTGTCTCCATATTTGCTCCCTTGAGTATTTTGTTACTCCTTCTAAATAGGACCAAGGCATCCACACTTGGTCTTCCTTCTTCATGAGCTTCATGTGGTCTGTGACTTGAATCTTGGGTATTTCAAGTTTTGGGGCTAATATCTGCTTATCAGTGAGTAAATACCATGTGTGTTCTTTTGTGATTGGGTTACCTCACTCAGGATGATATTTTCTAGTTCCATCCATTTACGTAAGAATTTCTTGAATTCATTATTTTTCATAGCTGAGTAATACTCCATTGTGTTAATGTACCACATTTTTTTGTATCTATTCCTCTGTTGAAGGGCATCTAGGTTCTTTCCAGCTTCTGGCTATTATAAATAAGGCTGCTATGAACATAGGGGAACATGTGTCCTTGTTACATGTTGGAGCCCCTTCTGGGTATATGACCAGGAGTGGTATAGCTGGGTCCTTAGGTAATGCTATATCCAGTTTTCTGAGGAACCCCCAGACTGATTTCCAGAATGTACCCAGTAATACCTCACGGACAAATCCTGACAGGAGAGAATAGAAATTGTCTGTATGTTGTAATAATTATTTAAAAGGGACTGCTGGAAAAGCCAACTGTCTAGGCTGAGGAGGCTCTGCCCAGCTCAACCACGTGGCTAGAGGCCCCGTGTGTGCCACACCTAGAAACAGCCAGCCAGAGACACCAGCCCTGCCTCCCACAAGATGCCAGCATGGGAGATGGATCTGCCAAACTTCCATATTGTCTCTACAAGGCTGGGCATTGCCCAGACCTTCCCACCATCCATGCTGGCCCAGTAAGAAGATGAGCCTCTAATGCTTAAATTATCCAAAGGCTTTATATATTTGGTAATGATCAATAACAAGGTGCCCATACAATCAGAGGTGTAACCCAAAACCCAACCTAGGTATACCAACTACCTTTGACTGCTACAGACAAGCAAACATCAGCCTCCATGTCTCCCTCTCTTGTTCTCTGTCTCTCCTAGCTCCTCCTCTTCCTTCTCCTCTTTCTCTCCTTCCTCCCCCTCTTCCTCTCTTTACTCCTCCCCCCTTAGCTCTTCCTACACCTGTAGATCTTCCCCAATCCTTCAGCTTCTGTAGAACCACAACTATCAGTCTAATCCTCAATTTTATTGCAAACCTTTTGCGTGACCTGCTTTCACTGTCTCCCCAAATTCCAAGGAGACAAAATAAGCAGATTCTGGTGCAGTCTCCTCCCTCCTGTGCACCCCATCATACTTCTAACCTATCCCCATTCCTATGTGTCACCTCCCTATACCCAGAATCCTTGAACCCCCAGTGGCCAGAACTATTAGATGCAAAGAAAAGTGCCTGCCCGACAGCAGTGAGGACTGTTCTCAATTGTCAACTTGACAAAATCAGGAATGAACTACAATCCAAGTTTATAAAGCTCTTGTAAAAATGTAAAGAGAGGTTTTGATCCAGTCTTAGTATTACATGCCTTTAACCTCAGCATTCAGGAGAAAGGGGCATTCATAACTATGATTTCAAGGTCATTTTACAAAACAATTTTTAAGCCAGCTAATATAGGCAGTGAAAGATGTAATAGAACCAAGAGGTTATTTTCCAGACCCAGTAAGCAGCAGCAGTGGGCAGCTTGGGCCATGTTGCTCTAGGTAAGAGTTGCATTTTGTTCAAAATATAGAGCTGTTGGCTCTTCCAGCACCAAGCCTGCCTGCATGATGACATAATTTTTATCATGATGATAATAGACTGAATCTCCAAAATGGCAAGCCAACTCCAGCTAAATGTTTGTATAAGAGTTGCTTTGGTCATGATTTCTCTTCACAGCCATCAAACTCTAACTAAGTCAACATAAAACAATCACATTCTTCACAAATCCAAAAAGGAAACCTGTTGCAAACCATTCTGCCTCATGCTTGAGGGCTACTATGTTAAGGCTCACACTGCCTGGCTTGGGGGCCACTGTGTTCCAGCCTTAGCTGCTGCTCTGGTCCATAGATCAGGGTCTAGCAAGAGAGAGAGTGGGGATGGAGGGGCAAGAGACATGAAGAATGGAGACAAGACAGGGTGTGTGTTCAAGTCCCTAGTCTTCAGTCTCTTTATTGAAAGGAAATCCTGGGTATTTAAATGCTTTACCAAGTGCATTGTAGGCTTGGATACCAGGTGAGTCTTGTAGGCATGGATATCACATGGGCCTTGCAGCTGGAGTCGCTAAACAGCAAAACAAGATATGTGGCATAAACAAGATGTTTATCAGAGTGTGCCCAGCTGTCGTAGGATGTTGAAAAACAAGTCTCCTGTCAGGATATATGGCTCAAGATGGGTGCAAAGATGATAGTCATTTTCTGCTAGCAATTGGCTCCCAACAGAAACCAAAGACAAGGAACAGGACTGCTACCCAACACAGACAAATAGACACAGGAAAGAAGAAAGCCACATTCAGACGGTTGGGGCTCTGCTTCCTGCCCATCATACAGGAGCTCTTCCACTTGCCCTCCTTTTTGTGAACAGTCTGACAAGTTTTCTGACTTCTGGCAAGTTAAAGAAAACACCCTTTCCCTGATAGTGTTTATGGCAGGAATTAGTGTAAGACCAGCACAAGGGTAAACAATAGCTGTGCAGAGATTGACAGGATCTCTTGATTTATGAAAGATTGACAACAGTATACAAAGCACACTGGGGATGACTATTCCTATTTCCATCTGGACTACGTCTGGAATTAAGTGACATCCAAAGCTGGAAGGCATAACTTTTATTTTTTTTTATTTTTTTTTTTTTTTTGCTTAAGTAGATGGGGATAGACCCAGTTCAAATACACAACATTTAGGTAGAAAAACACACACATTTAATCTGACTCTTGAGGCAGAAAAACACACACCTTTAATCCAGATTTTGAGAGTAGAAGACACATCTGCAATAGAGCCACACCTTCTGCTCTAGGCCTATATAAGCACATGGAAGAAGGAAGCTCTTTCTCTTTGCCTGTTTGCTCTCGTCTTACTAGTAAGCCCATTTCTTCACTGGCATTGGAGCCTGCTTCTTTAGAATTCCAGCATATACTGAAGAACACCTGGGACATCAAACCTTGTGGACTAAGTAAGTACTGGCTTTAGCCATTGTTGTATTAACTGGACCTTAGACTATAATTCATTCTCTTATATCCTCTATCTATGGATATACAGAAATTCATTCTGTAAGTTCTCTACAGGGCCATGACTAATACAATATACTTGAACTGAAGCTAATTTCCAAATATGTCTCCCCATGGGGTCCCAAGACCCTTCAATTCCTTCAGTCAACCCTCTTACTGGGGACCCTGTGATGAGTTTGATGGCTAGCTGTGAGCCTCTGCCTCTGTATATGTCAGGTTCTGGCAGTGCCTCTAAGGAGACAGGTATATCAGGCTTCTGTCAACATGCATTTCTGGACATCCACAACAGTGTATGCATATGCTGATTGCATCTGGGAGGGATTTCCAGGTGGGCAGTCTCTGGATGGTCTGTCCTCCAGTTTCGGCCCCACACATTGTCTCATATTTGCTCCTGTGAGTATTCTGTTACTCCTTCTAAAAAGAACTGAAACATCCACATGTTGGGTTTTTTTCCCCCCTTGGGCTTCATGTAGTCTGTGAGTAATGTCCTGGATATCATGAAATTTTGGGCTAATATCCACTTATCAATGAATGCATACCATGTGTGTCCTTTTGTGACTGAGTTACCTCACTTGGGATGATATTTTCTAGTTCCTTCCATTTGCCTAAGAGTTTCATTAATTTATTGGTTTTAATAGCTGAGTAATACTCCATTGTGTAAATGTACCATGTTTTCTGTGTCCATTCTTCTGTTGAAGGACATCTGGGTTCTTTCCAGCTTCTGACTATTATAAGTAAGGCTGCTATGAACATAGAGGAGCATGTGTCCTTGATATATGTTAGCATCTTTGTGGATATGTCAAGGAGTGTTATCACTGGATCAACAGGTAATACTATGTCCAGTTTTCTGAGGAACCGCCAGATTGATTTCCAGAGTGGTTGTACCTGCTTACAATCCAACCAGCAATGGAGGAGTGTTCCTCTTTCTCCACATCCTTGCCAGCATTTTCTGTCATCTGAATTTTTGATCTTAGCCATTCTGATTGGTATGAGGTGGAATCTCAGGGTTGTTTTGATTTGCATTTCCCAGATGACTAAGGATGTTGAACATTTCTTTAGGTGCCTCACAGCCATCCGATATTCCTCAGTAGAGAATTCTTTGTTTAACTCTGTACCCCATTTTTAATAGGGTTTTTTGACTGCCTGGAGTCTAATTTCTTGAGTGCTTTGTAAATTTTGGATATTAGCCCTCTATCTGATGTAGGATTGGTAAAGATCTTTTCCCAATCTGTTGTTGGCCAATTTGTCCTATTGACAGAAGCTTTGCAATTTTATGAGGTCCCATTTGTCAATTCATGATCTTAGAAAATAAGCCACTGGTGTCCCGTTCAGGAACTTTTCCTCTGTGCCCATGTGTTCGAGGTTTTTCCCCACTTTTTCTTCTATTAGTTTCAGTGTGTCCAGTTTTATATGGAAGTCTTTGATCCCTTTGGACTTGAGTTTTGTACAAGGAGATAAGAATGTATCAATTTGCATTTTTCTATATGTTGTCCTTCAGTTGAACGAGCACCACCTGTTGAAAATGCTGTCTTTTTTCCACTGAATGGTTTTAGCTCCTTTGTTAAAGATCAAGTGAGTATAGGTACATGAGTTCATTTTAGGTCTTCAATTCTATTCCATTGATCTTTTTGCCTAATCTCTGTACCAATACCATGTACTTTTTATCACTACTGCTCTTTAGTACAGCTTGATGTCAGGGATGGTGATTCCCACAGATGTTCTTTTATTGTTGAGAGTAGTTTTCACTGTCCTGGGTTTTTTACTATTCCAAGTGAATTTGAGAATTGCTCTTTCTATCTCTGTGAAGAACTGAGTTGGAATTATGATGGGGATTGCAGTAAATCTGTAGATTGCTCTTGGAATGATGGCCATTTTTACTATATTAATCCTCCCAATCCATGAGCATGGGAGATCTTTCCATCTCCTGAGGTCTTTGATTTTTTCAGGAACTTGAAGTTCTTGTCATACAGATCTGTTGCTTGCTTGGTTAGATTGACACCAAGGTGTTTTATATTATTTATGACTATTGTGAAGGGTGTCATTTCTCAGATTTCTTTCTCAGCCTGCTTATCCTTTAAGTAAAGTAAGGCTACTGATTTGTTTGAGTTGATTTTTATATCCAGCCACTTTGCTGAAGTTGTTTATTAAGGTTAGGAGTTCTCTAGTGGAAGTTTTGGGACCAGTTAAGTATAGTATCATATCTGCAAATAGTGAAATTTTTACTTCTTTCTTTCCTATTTGGATCTCTTTGATCTCCTTTTGTCTAATTGCTCTGGCAAGGAATTCGAGTACTATATTTAATAGATAGGGAGAGAGTGGGCAGCCTTGTCTAGTCCCTGATTTTAGTGGGATTGCTTCAAGTTTCTCTGCATTTAGTTTGATGTTGGCTACTGGTTTGCTGTATATTGCTTTTACCATGTGTACATATGTGCCTTGGATACCTGTTCTTTCCAAGACTTTTACCATGAAGGGGTGTTGAATTTTTCAAATGCTTTCTCAGCATCTAGTGAGATGATCATGTGTTTCCCCCCCAAGGAATTTGTTTATATAGTGGATTATGTTGATGGATTTCTGAATATTGAACCATCCCTGCTTTCCTGGGATAAAGCCTACATGATCATGGTGGGTGATGGTTTGATGTGTTCTTAGATTTAGTTTGCGACAATTTTATTGGGTATTTTTGCATCGATATTCATAGGGGAGATTGGTCTGAAATTCTCCTTCATTGTTGGGTGTTTGTGTTGTTTAGGTATGAGCATAATTTGCTTCATAGAAAGAATTGGGTAGTGTTCCTTCTGTTTCTATTTTGTGGAATAGTTTGTAGAGAATTGGTATTGGTATAAAGTCTTCTTGAAGGTCTGATATAATTCTGCACTAAAACCATCTGGTGCTGGGCTTTTTTTTTCCCTTGGGTTGGAGACTTTTCATGACTGCTGCTGTTTCTTTGGGGGTAATAGAACTATTTAGATGGTTTATCAGATCCTGATTTAACTTTGGTGTCTGGTATTTGTCTAGAAAATTGTCCATTTTATCCAGATTTTCCAGTTGTGTTGAGTATAGGCTTTTGTAGTAGGATCTGATGATTTTTTAATTTTGTCAGTTTCTGTTGTTATGTCTCCCTTTTCAGTTCTGATTTTATTAATTTGGATACTGTCTCTGTACCCTCTGCTTAGTCTGGCTGAGGGTTTATCTATCTTGTTGACTTTCTCAAAGAACCAGCTCCTGGTTTTGTTGATACTTTGTATAGTTCTTTTTGTTTCCACTTGGTTGATTTCATCCCTGAGTTTGAGTGTTTCCTGCCATCTACTCCTTGGGTGCATGTGCTTATTTTTTTTCTAGAGCTTTCATGTGACCTGTCAAGCTCCTAGTGTGCTCTCTTCAGTTCCTTTTTGTAGGCACTTAGAGCTATGAGTTTTCCTCTTAGCACTGCTTTCATTCTGCCCCATGAGCTTTTGTATGGTGTGTCCTCATTCACATTAAATTCTTTTTTTTCCTTTTTGTATATATTTTATTTACATTTCAGATGCCATCCCCTTTCCCCATTTCCCCTCCCTATAAAACCCCTATCCCATGCCCCCTTTTCCTTTTTGCTTTTATACAATTTTTTAATGTTAGTCAAAGGCTTTATAAGTTTGGTAATGCTCAATCAGAAGTGTAACCCAATACCCAACCTAGATATATAAACTATCTTTGACTGGTGGAGACACGTGAACATCTGCCTCCATGCCCCCTCTCTTTCTCTCTCTTTTTCTCTCTCATCACCTAGCTTCTCCTCTCTTTCATCTTCTCTCCTTAATCCATCTTTTCCTCTCAGTACTCCTTCCCCCTTAGCTCCTCCTACATATCACCCTTCCTGTTAAAATAAAACTTTTTTCTCAAAATACAATTAGAGCATACTTATTCATAATTGTACCAGTGAGGTACAAGATAGTTCTAATACTCAGTCCATCATTTTGTTGACTAACCAGAAACTCTGTTATCTCTCCTAACTAAATCACTTAGTTTTGAACCTGGCTTTTTTCTTGGCTTTAAAATGAATGTCAGCTGAAAACCATCCACTCAGATCTTTTCTCTCAAAATAAATAGCCAGGCTTGGCTATGAGACTATAGGTCTTCAAACCCTTCAGAAATCCAGAGTGACTCCGAGTTAACTGAAATTATGGGAAGCACTTTGAGCTTTCGCAAAGTTTCTTTTATGAATGTAGGTGACCTTGAATTTGGTGCATAGATGTTCAGAATTGATTTTATCTTGGTAGATTTTTCCTTTGATGAGTATAAAGTGTCCATTCTTATATTTCTTGATAACTTCTGGTTGAAAGTCCAATTTAATTCACTATTAGAATGGCTACTCCAGCTTGTTTCTTAGGACCGTTTGCTTGGAAAATTGTTTTCCAGCCCTTTACTCTGAGGTAGTATCTGTCTTTGTCACTGAGGTGTGTTTCTTGTATGCAGCAAAATGTTGGGTCCTGTTTATGTATCCAGTACATTAGTGTATGTCTTTTTACTGAGGAAATGATTCCATTGATGGTAAGAGATATTAAGGAGAAGTGATTGTTGCTTCCTTGTATTTTTGATTTGTTTGGGTTTTGTTGTTGTTGTTAGTGGTGGAGTTATGTTTGTCTGGCTATCTTCTTTTGGTTTGTTGGAAGATTACTTTCTTGCTTTTTCTAGGGTAAAATTTCCCTCCATGTTTCCCTCGATTATTTTTTGTAGGGCTGGATTTTGGAAAGATACTGTGTAAATTTGGTTTTGTCACGGAATATCTTGGTTTCTCCATGTATGGTAATTGAGAGTTTTGCTGGGTATAGTAGCCTAGGCTGCCATTTGTGTTCTCTTAGGGTCGGTATGACATATGTCCCGGGTCTTCTGGCTTTTATAGTCTCTGGTGAGAAGTCTAGTGTAATTCTGATAGGTCTGCCTTTATATGTTACTTGACCTTTTCCCTTACTGCTTTTAATATTCTTTCTTTGTTTTGTGCATTTGGAGTTTTGATTATTATGTGACATGGGGTGTATTTCTTTTCTGATCTAGTTCATTTGGAGTTCTGTAGGCTTCTTGTATGTTCATGGCATCTCTTTCTTTAGGTTAGAGAAGTTTTCTTTTATAATTTTGTTGAAGATATTTACTGGTCCTTTAAGTTGGGAATTTTTGCTTTCTTCTATACCTATTATCCTTAGGTTTGGTCCTTTCATTGTGTTCTGGATTTTTGGATGTTTTTGGGCTAAGGAGTTTTTGCATTTTCTATTTTCTTTGACAGTTGTAGGAATGTTTTCTATGGTATCTTCTGCACCTGAGATTCTCTTCTGTTGGGAGCTGACTTTTAGCAGAAAGCAGCTATCAAATTTGCAGCCATATACCCTGACAAGAGATTTGTTTTCAACAGCCTACAACAGCTGAGCACACTCTGATAAATATCTTGCTTATCTCACATACCTTGTTCTGCTGTTTAGTGACCCCAGCTGCATGGTGCACATGGTAAAGTGTCTTCAGCTGTGTTCCTCTGCTTGTGTTTATAAATACCCAGGATTTTCTTGCAAGGAGAGAGACAATAAGAGGAGACACTAAGAGAGAGGAGACAATAAGAGAGACAATAAACAGAGAAATGAGACTTGGAATCACACCCTGTCTTGTCTCCATTCCTCGTGTCTCTTCCCCCTCCATTCCACACTCTCTTTCTTGACCAGAGCACTTAGCCCCAAAACGTGGGGCAGTGTGGTTGTCAACACTCTTCTTCTATCTCTTGTATTCTGTTGGTGATGCTCGCATCACCATGACTTCTGATCTCTTTCCTAGATTTTCTATCTCCTGGGTAGTCTCCCTTTGTGATTTCTTCATTGTTTCTACTTCCATTTTTATGTTCTGAATAGTTTTGTTCAATTTCTTCACCTGTTTGGTTGTGGTTTTTTTGTAACTCTTTAAGGGATTTTTGTATTTCTTTTTAAAGGGCTTCTACCTGTTTACATGTATTTCTTTGAAGAAGTTAATAATTTCTTTGAAGAAGTTATTTATATCCTTCTTAAAGTCTTCTATCACTATCATGAGAAGTGATTTTAAACCTGAATCTTGCTTTTCTGGTGTCATTGGGTATTCAGGTCTTGCTATGGTGGCAGAACTAGTTTCTGATGATGCCAAATAACCTTGATTTCTGTTGCTTATGTTCTTGTGCTTGCCTTTCACCATATGGTTATTTCTAGTGCTACCTTCACTCACTATCTCTGACTGGAGCCTGGCTGTACTATTATTTTGGTTGAGTCAGAACTCCTCAGAGTCCAGCTGTCTCTGTGATCCTGTGATCCTGAGACCCTGGTTGTGATAGTTCCTGGGAATCAGGCTGCTTCTGGGCTCCTAAAATCCTGGTGTGCCCAAGGTTGTGAGATCCTATGATCCTATTATCTTATGTTCCTATGTGTTAGAGCTCCTGGGAGTCCAGTCTCCTCTGGGTTTTGGGGGATTGAGTGCATAGCTGAAGCCTTAGTGTACTACAGTATACTTGAAATGTTAATGTATTTTCTAAGCTCATCCAAAGTTTGAAATCGTAACTGTTGTGTTTCATGAAATAAGAGCCAGAGTAGGTTTGTTAGAACCAGGTATAGTAAGAATTAGAGGGGTGCTCAGGAGAGTTCAGGCTGAGGCATCCCTAACCCCTGTGGTACCAGCCACAGTATAGAATAGAGTTTGATATATAGTTTGGTATCATAGAGATAGAGATAGAGATAGAGATAGAGATAGAGATAGAGATAGAGATAGACCTCGAGATAGAGATAGACATAGATATAGATATTTTGGTATAGTACAAAGTTTATTTAAAGCATAGGAAGGGGAGTTGAGTATGAATGAGAAAGTAGTAGAGGCAGATGAAGAGAAAAAGAAAGAGAAAGAGAGAGGAAGAGGAGCGGATAGAAAGAAAAAGAAGAGAAGAGGCAGTCCAGAAACACATGGAGAAACAGGGGCAAGGGGGAAGAGAACATAGCTAGAAAGTGGTCAGGAAGTGTAGGAAATTAAGAGAATAAGAGAGTGAAGAGGGGCAAAAAGCCACTTTCATAGTGAGTCAGGTGTACCTTGCTATTGCCAGGTAACTTTTGTGTGGAGCCTAAAAAATGATAACATTTCTTCATTTTTGATTAATTTAAAAGAAAAGGAAAAATCTAGAAAGAGACAATTGTGGAGCAACAATAGATTTGTCATGATCTTTAGTTACTTCTTGCTGATTTTGAAATGACATGTCTTGGGAAAACCAAGAAAATGTGGATTGTGACATTGGTCCAATCATAGAGAGTTGGCTGTTTCCTTGCTATCCAGGGGCTGTGGGACCATCTCTAGATAAAAGGAACAGGTTCAGTTGAAGCATCTGTGTCGATGAGAGTAGATTGGAGCATATGGGTTGCATCTTTGGAGCTGTCTTGCATGTTGATTTTCAGTAAACTCCTGGACCTGACAAGATGATGAAACATTATGTTTGTGTGTGTATGTGTATGTGTGTGTGTGTGTATGTGTAGTAGTAGTAGTAGTAATGTAGTAGTAATAGTAGTAACAGTAGCAGTAGTAGTTGTAGAAAATAATACATGTATACTATAAATACATTATATATACATATGATATATACATCATATATACAATATATACTTTATAGATATAGACTACATAAAATATATATTACATATATAATATACATGTGTATACACACACACACATATATATATATATATATATGAATAATGTTAAGAACATTTTGGGAGAAAAAGAACTTTTTGTAGGTGTACATTTGAAACCTATAGGTCTTGGTGTTTGAAGTGAGATGAGTCCCAATCCCAGGGAACAGAAGAGGAATTCTACCCTCTAGAAGAGGCCTCAAGTGGGAACTTAGGCTATTGATGGGCAGATGTACTCACCCAAATTCAGTCTCTTTGGTCCATGGGAGGTAGATCTGACTGTGTTATTGGAGAGTATAAGTTTGCAAAAGAGAGAAATTTGTTAACAGCATGAACAATCTTTAAGATGAGCTTAGGGAAGACAAAAACGTTTCATGGAGCAGAAGGAGCAAGAAGGGCTTTTTCTTCTCTCTAGAAGACTGAATGTATATAAATAGATGTAGTATAATCAGAAACATTTTGAAGAATATATTTGAAGATAATTAACAGAAACTAAAAAATTTGATGACCTTGTGAATATGATAATTGATCATATAGATTAGCCTGAATAACACCTTAAAGACTATAATTAAAAGACAAACAAAAGAAACTTATATTTGTAACTATGACAGCTGATAGTATAGATTTAGCACAAGAAGCACTTTTAGTCTGTGGGTTAAGGACAATCAAAGGAAACTTAAAATTTAAACTTGTGATTATAAAAATTGGATCATGGAATGGAATGTTTTAATAGGGTTAGGCTAATTTATAAGAACTCTATTATTAATGTTAGGTCAGTGTCATAACAAGGGGTGGAAATATGTAGCATTTATTCACTGGGAAGTGAGTTTAGAACAGGAAGTAACAGAAGGTTGTATCTGTGAAGGTTACATCTGAACTTCTGTATCTTATATCATGAAGCCTGAGAGTAAGGCAAATCTGTCTTTGGTAAAAGATCTGGCACTCTAAACTAGTTAACAAATTGACTAATGAGATATTAAGGTGGTTAATTACCTTGGGGGAAAGAGCTAGAGGTCTGTTTTCTAGCTGTAGTTTGCTTAGCTGTCAATGTACAGAAATTTGAGAAAAATAAATTAAAATCTAGACATCATTAATTAAAATGACAGAGGTTGGTCAATAGTCCACTACCTAGTAAGTTTTCTAGGTCCCTGTGTTCTCCATCACAACTCTGGGCAGAGTCAGTGTGTCAATTATGCCCAGAAGAGAAGAAGCTTTTTTTTCCCTGTAGAATAGGAACATGGGAGAATTGACTCACCTTGACCTAGGCAGTAGGAGACATTTAATACTCTGGGTGTCCTCAATTTCACAACAGCATAAGCTGATGTCTGGCAGCTGCAAGGAAATGAAGCATTGTTTCTCAGTGGTTTTTATAACACAATCTTGGCAGTCTTGTCACTGTGCCTACATTTTCTTGGAGACCTTGGTGGGAATGTGGGGGGTTGTAACTCTTATGCCTTGGGAGTCTCAGTCTGTCCTAATAACCTTAAACATGTACTGTTACATTTAGCAGATTTCTGAGAAGACTGACAGCTAGTATATATTAAGCATATCTGAGTTAGGCAATCTCTAACTTAAATCAGTGATCTTTAACCTTTTTACTGTTGTAAATCTTTAAATTACTATTAAAATTACTACTTACCAAGGCAGGATAGAAATCAGAGACCCTAAGTCAGCATGTTCTAAGGTGATAAGGCAGTGAGGTAGAAATTGCCCATAACAAAGATGGTGGGTGGTCATGGGACTATCATTAACTAAGATGGCAGTGAAGCTACAGCCAGTCATGTGACCTCCCTTAGCTAAGATGGCACTGAAGCAAAGGCATAGGAAAACCTTATCTGCCCACAAAAAAGATGGTATACACTCATAAGACTGCCCCTAATCAAGATGGTGATAAAGCTACAGCTCTGACTAAAGAAATGTCACATATTTGTCACATATTGAAATGGCAGAAATGGCTGTATATCACTAGATAAAAACATATAAAAGGACAAACATATAGAGATAAATGGACATGTTTTTTTTTTTTTTTTCTGGTGGGCAAGAGGTCTCTGATTTCACCATAGTTGGCCTGTATCTCTGTGAACAGAGCAGTGGGTTTGATCTGTGCATGGAGCAACTGAGCTTCCATACCTGGTTTAGAGCTGATGCAGAACAGAATGAAAAGAAACCAGAGAGTTTACAGTGGTGGTGGTGAACAGGCCCCAGGAGCACAGAAGCATAGGCAGCAGCTCAATCTGGTGTGAGCAGGGCAGAAATGAAGCAGGGCAAGGGAGCAAGCACCTTGGGGAGGTGCGGGGAGTAAGAGGCAGTGCCTACAACTCTGCTCTAGCATAGCAAGAATTTTGCCCACATGAGGTTGGGTTGGGCAGGGAGCAAGAAAGCAAGGGTGAAAGTGGAGAGAGGAGGCTAGAGGCAGCTGCAGAGGCAATGGCAGAATCATGGGGGAACACTGTTTCTCAATAGTTATCATACCACAATCTAAGCAGTCTTGTCACTTATGCAGGAGGGAGATCAAAGAAAGAAAGCAGCAAGAGATGGGGTGGTAGGACGGGGCCCTACATAGTAATCTTTCAATTTTTCCAGAAGGCAGAAGGGAGAGTTGTAAAAGTTTATTTTTTTAAGTACCTTTTGACACCCGTGCAGAGTTTTTGCTTAGTGGATATTGGGGCCAAATTTAGCTTGTGAAGTTTTAAGCCTTTAAGAATGAGCGACATCCCAGTATAGAACCTGGGATTGGCTGGGAAGACATATGCTTTCTGGGTGAGAGTGCAGTTATTAATTACCCCTATCAGCATCCTGAGGATAAGTTAATAACTAAACAACAGAAGGGTCAGATCACCAATACATCAAGCATTGAATTGAGGTCTGAGCTCAGGCCAGTACCTGAGTGGGCAGTGAGGAGAATGGTTTACCCAGGCCTGAGGTTTCACAGCTGTAATAAAAGGAAATGACACAGAGGAGAGAGAAAATCTCACTAAAGGGAACATGTCCTAAGATAAGGATACAGCAAAGAGGCCAGTCATAAAGACTGTGAATGTCAACATCCACAAGAACACCACAGGGTGGCTGCTAGCTCAACAACCCTACCTTGGACCAGGGAATGTTTACACTGACCACTGTCTGAGAGAGAGCTTACCAACTTGATATGTTTTGAATGGGTAGTAGTTCTATCCTGCAATCTGTTGAATGGAAATTTCATGTGGCAATGGGAGATGTTAACCTGGGAACCTGCAAGTTGTTAAATATGAGTCACAACACCAATGTGCTTTATAAAAAAAAAAATCGAGGATCTGTTTGATAGCACCAGCTATGGTGATGGTGGGATTGGTTATCTGGTAGGCCCATGCTGAGGCATCCCATCCCCCTGAGGTACCAAACATATGACAGGTTTGGTATAGAATAGTTTACTTAGAGCATGGGAAGGGAGTTGAATAGGGATGATAAGGGAGGAGAGGGAGAGCGAGAGAGAGGGAGAGGGAGAGAGCACTTAGGACAAATTGAAACTAAAATCTAAAATGTATCTATAACTGAATCCACCAGAATGAATAAATAATTTCTAGTTCTTCTTTTTAGATCAACTTTAGATCAACTTTAACCACCAAACAACCTCCAACAGAAATGACAGGACCTGGAAGCCAAGAGCTGGGGCTCCACACAGATCAGCATTCAGAAATTCTGTTATGTGTGGACCATTAGCAACTTTTCATTTTGCATTCGTGGAATTCAGAGAAAGTTTTCAAGCCCAGTGTTCTCACTAAAGGCCAATGACGAATTGACATGGTGTTTAAGAGTTCTTGCAAACGGGGTCGATGAAGAAAGCAAAGACTACCTGTCAGTTTACTTGGTGTTGCTCAGCTGTCAAGAGAGACCAGTTTGGGCAAAGTTTGAGTTCTGGATCTTAAATTCCCAAGGAGAGAAATATCAAAGAACAAAGAGCACAAAAATCACTAGCTTTCTGCAAAACCAACAATGGGGATTCAAAAAGTTCATTCTCCAACGTCTCCTCCTCTCCCATCAGCATTGGCTTCTCTCTGAAGACCAGCTCACCCTCTGCTGCAAGTAGGGCATAGTAAGAGACTTCTTTTGCATGCCTGGAAAGAACATGACACCTGCAATCATGGATCCTTGGCACACACTGGCAGATGACCTAAGGGAGTTGTGGGAAAAATCTCTCTTCACAGACTGTTGCCTGTTGGTGGCTGGCCATGAATTCAGGGCTCACAAGGCCATCCTAGCAGCTCGCTCTCTAGTTTTCAGAGCCATGTTTGAACATGAAATGAAGGAAAGCCTAACAAATCAAGTTGAGATCCATGACCTGGATCCCAAGTCTTCAAGGAGATGATGGACTTTATCTACACTGGGAAGGCACCATACCTGCATAGCCACTCCATGGCCACTGGTGTGCTGGCAGCTGCTGACAAGTATGGCGTAGAGGGCTTGATGGTCATGTGTGAGGATGTCCTCTGCAGGAACCTCTCAGTGGAGAATGCTGCACACACTCTCATCCTGGCTGACCTCCACAGCAGAGAGGAGCTGAAGTCGCAGGCTCTGGATTTCATTTCAGTTCATGCTTCTGAGATCTCTGAGACTTCAGGGTGGAAGTCAATGGTGGAGTCACAACCCCCTCTTGGTGGCTGAAGCATTCCACTCCCTGGCTTCTGCACAGTATTTTCTTGAAGCCCTCACTCAAATGCCTAAAATGATTTTAGGGGCTAGACAGATATGACCAACACTTTTCTTCCAACAGCAACATTTGGTGTTATAACCAAAGACTTCTGGTTAGAATATACTATTGCTGCAGCATTTACACTGAATCTGGGAAAAGGCAGTATGGTGGTTCAGATTGAAAACAGCTGTAATATATTAAAATGGCAGATGTGGAAAGGGCAGCACAGGAGTCTAGGACACTCTACTTGACATCTACCCTGCTGATGGTCTTGTTTGGGTTTTTTAAGACTCAGTTCATAGGAACTTACCTGTAACTGGTGATTCAGAGGCTCTGAGTCCTTCTCTGCTCTCCATGACCACAAAAAAGTATCTGTTCACAAAAGCTTAACTATGGGTTTGTAATATGTGTCTCAGACCAGTTGTTGGATTAAAGCATGTCCTGAGTCTGCCCTGCCAAGAGGCTAAGGCCACTTGGTGAGACAGAAGGCTTGGAAAGTTTGACTATACTCTCTCCAAGCTGGCACCCTGCAGGCATGGGGCTATGGAAAGCCTCAGGACCCCACTCTGGGGGCGAGAAGTGCAGTTTGAAATAGGAGGGGAGCCAGAGCTAGTTTGTCTGGCTCTCGGTCTTTTAGGCACCCATGTTGGGCTATGGGAGCTGTGGAAGTTCTGAGAACAAAGTGGAGGCCAAGGTCTGGATTGGCACATGGACAAAGGGAAGAGAAAAGGAGAGATGCTCCGGCTGTTTGCCATGGGGATGACAAGTTCTTGGCTTGTTTCGGCAGCTTGCTTGGCTTGCTTGGGTTGGTGGTTGCTGTGGCTGGGAATGCGGAGACGTCTTCTGTGGGAGATTGGAAGGAAGCTCTATAGATGAAGGCCTGCTCCAATGCTCCTCACAGTGGATCCTCAATGAAAGAGAAATGGTCCATGATTTTAAGTTGTTTATGTCATGGTGGAAAGTAAATGATAAACCATACCCCAGTTTTTCTCAGGGCAAGCCTAAGGTTAAATACCTTTTGTAGAAAGGGTCTGGGAAGGAATGCTTAATTGACTATGTCCCTCTAGACTTTAGGTACTTCATTAATATGAGGATCTGCCTTGAGGCTCCTTGGCTTGTAGGCATGCCCTCTACATGTGGAGGGGCTAGTAGGGGTGTTGCCCTACGTGACCAAAGGATACAAGTCTATCAAGAGCTGTGGCACCATGTCAGGAGACTGGAGTATGGGGATGTGACAAATGCCCTACCATCCCTTGCAGGGAACTGTGCGGGGTCACCTGCTGGGTCACTGGGGTTTCAAACCTAGCTCAACCAGAAAGCAGGCTGCCTTTTAGGGTCCTATATTAGCCTAGTAAAATAGCATATGAATAGAACTTTTAGAATCAGTCTATGGATTCCAGAGATGTTTATGTTTAGAAAAGTTCCGTGTACAAAGACTCTGGTTCAATTTCCAGCACACACAGGAGAGTTTTTAACCACCTGTAACTAGTTATCCAGAGGATCTGAGGCCCTGCTCTGGTCTACATGGGCACAAACAGCTCTGTAGACAAAACCTGATCCGAATAAAATACAATATGAATAAAACTTTTGAAATAAGTCTGTGGTTTCCAGAGATGTTATGTTCAGAATAGTCTTGTGTAGTCCAATCAGCTAAGCTCAGCTGTGGGTGTTTGTGCAGACCCCTCACTATCCTTCTAGTATCAGAAATCCTTGGTTTCTTTATTGGAGTTTAATGTTGGCAAATGAGAACTCCTCCATCATGCTCTTATGACAGCTGAGAAGAATATGGCAAAGTGAAGGGAGTCTACACCTTCTGGGAGAGAAGTGTTTGTGGGTCAAGGCATGAAAAATCTTTAAGGTATTTTGATATTAGTAGGGATTGATTCTTTATTGATTCATACTCCCTAGGACAGTGGTTCTATAACTTCCTAATGCTGTGCCCCCTTAATACAGTTCTTTATGTTGTGGTCAGCAAATCATTAAATTACTTTGTGGCTACTTCATAACTGTAATGTTGCTACTGTTAGGAGTCCTACTGTAAATACCTGATATAGAAGATATCTTGTATTCAATGCCTATGAAAGGGTCATTAGGCTGCCAAAGAGGATAGGAACCAACAGGATGAGAACCATAACTCCACACCATGCCTGCCAGAACAGGTAGACTGTTTACAGATCTTGTCTTCCTTCAGTTCTTGCAGACCCAATCACACAATCAAAACCCCACCTTTGTAGCACACCACCTGTGGGAGCCTTCACTGCCCATTCATCACATGTTCTGTAGATCTCACAGATTTTCCCCTTCTAACCCCGTTCCCCCGAAACTTTGCTCTGTCTCGGCCCAAAAGCCAGGCTTGCACACCCATGGAAACAAGTGCTACTCTTTGTATGGTAACAGAAGCCTAAAGGCAGATCCACACCTCTCTCTCTTCCCTCCCCCACTTACTATTTCCCCATTCTCATTTTCAGTACTGCAGCACCAACCCCAGTGGATCACAGAGAACTTCTCCCCCAATCTTCCTACCCCCAATCCATTCCATTTCAGCCTGCAAGAATTCACTAAGAACACCACAAAAGAAAAGGCTGGGAAACAATTCTGAGTCCCACAGACCATTCCTTTTTAAGCTCCCTCCCCCTAACTCCTTGCTATATTCTAGTCCCTAACTCCTGCATGCACTCACTGAAAACTCCCTGACCAATCCTGACAGGGAAGCATGGAAGCCACCTGTACATCTTCCCCTCTCCTTCAGTTCTTGTAGTACCACACCTACCAGCCTAATCCCCAACTCTATAGCAAACATTTGGGGTAAACTATGTTCACTCTCCCCCAGTCCCAAGCAGACAAAGTAAGCAGATTCTGGTATAATGTCCTCCCTCCTGTGAACCCCTTCAGACTTCTAACATCCCCATTCCTTAATGTCAGTTCCCAATCCCCAGAAACATTGAACCACAAGTGGCCAAAGTTATTAGGTCCAAAGGAAAGTTCCTGCCTAACAGCAGTGATGGCTGTTCTCAATTGTCAACTTGACAATATCTGGAATAAACTACAATACAGAATTTGTAAACCTCTTGTAAAAATGTAAAGAGAGGTTCATGTCCAGGACTAGTAGTACAGGCCTTTAATCCCAGCATTCAGGAAACAGACACACACAGATCTCGGAGTTCAATGTCAGTTTACAGAACAATTTCTAAGCCACCAAGCCTAGGCAGTGAAAGTGTAATAGAACAAAGGCAGCATGTTCTAGTCCCATAAAGCAGCAGCCATGGGCAGCTTGGGCCACCTGGCTTTAGGCTAGAGTGCCTTCCAGCACCAAGCTTGCTTGCATGATGACATGCTTCCCACCATGGTGATAATGGACTAATCCTCCAAAATGGCAAAGCAGCTCCAGCTAAATGTTTGTATAAGTGTTGCTTTGGTCATGTGTCTTCCAAGCCATAAAACTGTAACTAAGACAACATACAGCAATTACACTCTTCAAAAATCCAGAGAGGAAACCAAAAACAAGAAGCAGAACTGCTACCCAACACACACAATTGTAGAAACTAAAATCTAAATCTTTAATCATTGCAATGCTGGAATCTTAGATGCTAGCCTAAACAATAGACAGCCAATACATTTAGTCCCTTATTTCCAGACAGTTAACGCTCCAGATAATAAAGACTCATCTGGGCCAGACAGCATTACAGAGGAAGTGAGGATAGCCACTGGGTGCTGGTTGATGGTGTTGAAATTTGATCTTCTGGGTGTAGGACACTTGCACATTTAAAACTGGCAGTCTTTTCTATTTAAGGTGACACTCTTCAGTTGTCCCCTCTCTTTCTGTGTGTGTGTGTCTGTGTGTGTGTGTGTGTGTATGTGTTGTGGTGTGTGTGTATGTGTGTGTGGTGTGTGTGTATGTGTGTGTGCGTGTGTGTGTGGTGTGTGTGTATTCGCATGGATATGTGTTTGTGTACTGAAATTGTACATCAACTTTACTCTAGCAAGAACCGTCTCTACCAAAGAAATTGCTCTTGGGTTGGCTCAATAGAGTTAGCCCTAACTGTCTAATGGGGGCCTGCTAGTTTCACTGCTTTTCTTTCTGTGCTAGGGATTGCTAGATAAACAGAATAATCTCCATGTTCCACAAAGGAACACAGAAGCAAAGCAATTATTTTTGTTGAAAGGTGCACCAAGACCCAACTAGAGTTAGCAAGCATACAGGGATAGATAATGACTGCCCTAAGCTCCCCCCACCCCAATTGCCCAGAGTCTGTCGTGATTGGCTAGTTTTAACATAATAATTACAAAGGAAATGAAAAACAAATGGAAGGGGTTGGCCACATAAGGGAAGGCTGCAGTCTTTATGTAAACAAAATTTTATCTGGTTGGGGGTAGTCTAACATTTGGATAGTGGTGGCATAAGCATTTAATTCCAGCACTCAGAAGGCAGAGGTGGGTGGATCTCTAGGCCAGCGCGGTCTACACAGTGAGTTCAAGCCAGCCAAGACTATACAGTGATACCCTGTATCAAAAAGAAAAAAAACAAAGAAACGAACAAAAATCTGCATAGAGTTGGAGAGATGGTTCATAAGTTTAAAAGCACTGGTTAGATTCTGAGCGCCCGATGGCAGCTCACAGCTGTTGCAGTTCCAGGGGATTGGATGTCTTCTTTTGGTTTCTATGGGCACCAGGCATACATGTGGTACACAGACAAAACACCCATATAGATAGAGTCAAATAGCAATAATAATTGCTCTCTACTCTGTTTTACAGAGTATGACTTCAAGTTTATATGCCTTCAAGTTCACTAATCTGGAACATTCAATCTTCTGTCTATCCGATCAAGTTTCTTTTACCTAAGATATTCATTTTTATCTGAAAGTTTTCTCTTTTGTTGGAGGATAGAGCTAGAGGTGCCTGACATGAAGGACTAGAGTTGGTTTACTTACCACAATTCTAAACAACAGTGAGAATACAACAGGAAAGGGATTATGGAGTTTATTTTTGAGTTCCTAAGGTCAGAAAGACAGTGGTCTAGTGACACCCCGAGAACTGCCTTCAAGGGGCTAGGAACAGCTGCAAGATTGTACAGTACCCCAAATTGTGGTTGGGGACAGTATGCAAGTTAGCCTAGAAACGTGTAGTAGTCTTAGGCTCTGGTCTGGTAGATCCTTGTCTGAGGCTTTATCTTTCAAGGTCCCTATTGCAACTGGGAAATTATTAGCTCTTGTGGGTTAGTTCCAGTTCCTATAATAGGGTGCAAGACTTCAGGGGTCATTGTTTCTGGAATTTGAGGTAATCTGGGAAGTAGAAATAACACAGAGAATGAACAAGTTAGAGGAGCAAAATGGAGACAGGGCTGTGATTTGAGAAGCAGATAGAAGAAGATGAAAGCTGTTGATGTATGGCAAGTCTACAATTCTCAACGTCAGACAGGATGGTCAGGAGTCCAATGTCATTCTCAGCCACTGTTGAATTTGAGGCCATCCTGAGATACATGAGACTGTGTGTGTGTGGTGTGTGGTGTGTGGTGTGTGGTGTGTGTTTATCATCCTTGTATCATCATTAGTTTGTACTAATACTTGTAGCACAAGTCCTCCCAACCTACACTTTTCAGGCTCTATAGTAAAAAAAAAATGTCTACGTATATCTGGACCAAAGGCTAAGTAGATAAAGGCACTTGCTACCAAGCCTGATGATCTGAGTTGAAGTCCCATGATCTACATGTAAAATAAGAGAGGGAACTCCTTCAATTTGTTGTCTGACCTTCACACATATTCTGCTACATGTATGCAGTAATGTGCATGCACACACACTAGCAAGTAAATAAGTAAACAAATGTAATAAAGAATACGAAAAGAAAACTCTTATTGTGACAATGTAGACATGTTAAATGAAATAGGCACCGAATAAACCAATGTCATGTGACCTCACTTATAAGCATAATCTAAATCAATAGAACTTATAGAAGCAGACAGTAAGATGGTTGTCAGATTCAGTGGGGGAGGCTGGGGACTGGGGAGATGGTGGTTAAAGAAAACAAAATTTCAGTTAAGAAAGCTTAATAGGGCTATTATAAAGCATCATGGCAACTATAATTAATGCAAGGGTATTTTATGCTCGACAGGCAGTGATAGAGTGTCATCACTACAAAAAGCCATAGGTATCTGAGGTAATATGTTAGTCAGCTTGTTTTAGCCATTCCACTGTGAACATGTTTTAGACATCATGTTGTGTTGACTATATAATTTTATTTGTTAATAAAAGTACTTTGACACTGTTTCATGTATCTTGTCTTTCTGTGTGGCAACCAAGGTATTCTTTCAGGTTAGAGGCTAAACTGAGTTACTGATACTGCCCCTTTGCTGCTTGTTTCTGCACTTCCCTTGGACTTGTTCTCACCAGACATCCTTCAGGAGGGATGCCCCCTTAAATTGTTATGCACTGGGCAAGGCACCTAAATGAGTCTCTGGATCATGGAAAGGCAAATCTTCCCTTTGAATGATTGAAGAGGTGCTTGGAATGAGGAAGTACGTGCCCATTTTCAAGCTACTACAATTAATTTGCATCATTGGTATTTTGATTCAATATTTAGGGTTATTGCATATTCTTATTTCATTTCTGGAGTAGTCTGGCAGATGAACTCATTTACTGGTGTGTGCCTTGGCCTTCCAGATTTCAACTCTTTGAATATATCATAGTCCTTTCTGTCTTGGTGTCTTCTAGGTTGTCTGTCCTCTGCTTGCCATGAAGCTGCTTGCCCCAGCTTCTCCCATAGCTAACTCCTCTCCTGCCCTTTGGTGTCAGTGTAGCTTCTGCTTTCTCAGAAAGGGCTTCCCTGTCAAAGGTAAACACATGCAATGTAACAAATGCTATAATTGCTTCATGTGCATGATTATTTGATCTGAGTTAGACCTTCATTAAGTTGTAGTAGCCAACTTAAAGTAGCCGAAATTTCCTTTTAGGTAATTATCATAGTTATAATTCAATCTAAATTTGTAAGCTTCCTAGTTCCTTTAGAAAACCATGTGGGTTTTTAAAAAAAATGTCTTTTGGCTTTGTTCTGTATCTGTAGTACCTAGGCACTGGAAAGCGGTTACTGAGAGGAGAAAAAGAAAGCCCTACCCAAGATAGGGTCTCACTTGGTCTAAGTTCACTTTCAACTCATTATATAGCCAAAGGGTGTTCTTCAACTGTTGGTCCTTCTTCCTTAGCTCTCCAAGTACTGGGATTATAGACATAAGCGTCTTGTTTCTCTTGATATACATGCTTCAGGAACCTGGATGGTACCAGTCCATCAGTAGACAGTCAAGTCAATGACATTGGGTTCCAAATCCCTCAAGACTGAGGAATGGGCAAGGAAAAGGAGGAGTTGTAACTGGGTCTTCCATTCCAGACCACTTCAACAGTAATGGAATGAGGGGAATGATAAGATGGCTTAGTGGGTAAGAGTTCCTGTTGTCATTCCTAAAGACCTGAGATCAATACCCAGGGTCCACATGGTGGAAGAAGAGAACCACTCTTACAGATTGTCCTCTAATCTCCACATGTGAGCTGTGACATAAACATGTGCATACATACACACACACACATACATACACACACACACACAGACAGATACACACATAGACACTAAATCAATAAGTGTTTATAAAAACTTAGAAAGTGGCTGTGGAAGTGTGGTGCCCTCCTGGGGTAGATGAAGCCCATCATCTCCTTGAACACTTAGGGATCCAGGTCATAGATCTCATTGTGGTTCATTAGTGCTCTCTTTCATTTCATGTTCAAACATGGCTCTGAAAACTGGAGAGCAAGCTGCTAGGATGGCCTTGTGAGCCCTAAATTCATGTCTACCTACCAACAGGCAGCAGTCTGTAAACAGGGAATTCTCCCACAGGTCCCCTAGGTCATCTGTCACCACATGCCTTGGATCCTGGATTGCAGGTTTCATGTTCTATCCAGGATTGCTGAAGAAGGCTTCTACTATGTCCACCTTGCAGCAGAGGATGAGCTGTTCTTCAGGGAGAAGCCAATTCGGATGAGAGAGGAGAAAATCTCAAAGGATTAACTTTTTAAATCCCCAGTGTTGGTTTTTCAGAAAGCTTACCACAGTGGGTCTCTTCATACTCTGATATTTCTCTCCTTGGGCATTTATTATCCACAACTGGAACTTTGCCCAAACTGGGATCTCTGGACAGCTGAGCAACACCAGGTAAACTGACAGGTAATCTTTCCTTTCTTTGTCACCCCTGTTGGGAAGTACTCTCAAACACCATGCTACTTTGTCTTTGTACTCTATTGAGAACACTGGACTTGTAATCCTTTTCTAAATTCCCTCCATGCACAATGAAAAGTTAATAATGGTCCACTCGTAGCAGAATTTCTGAACAGTGATATGGACATAGCCCCAGGTTGTGTCTTCCAGATCCCCTGACATTTCTGCTGGAGTTATTTTTGAGGTTAAATTTTATCTGAGAAGAAGTAGAAGTTACTTACTCTTCACCCTGTAGGATACAATTATAGATACTCCTTAGATTTTAGTTTCAGTTTCTCCTAAACAGGCCATTCTATGGTGCTGTTTTTCTATGCAATTTTTGCTCTAGGCTTCAATATTTGTTATACAGGAAACGATGCAGACCCATAGTCACTCTAAATCACTCTCTCTCTCTCTCTCTCTCTCTCTCTCTGTTTGTGTGTGTGTGTATGTGTGTGTGTAACTCCCTCCCTCCCTTCTTCCCAACAATAGAAGAGTTTGGAAAATTTTGTACATTCTCATTTCAGGTGTGTGTTGGGAACCAACTTCTAGCAGAAAGTGGGTATCATCTTTGCAGGCATCTGAAACCATGTACCCTGACAAGAAACTTGTTTTTCAACAGCCTACAACAGCTGAGCACACTCTGATAAATATCTTGTTTTTCCCACATATCTTCTTTTGCTGTTTAGTGCCCCCATCTGCAAGGCTCACTTGCTATCCACACTATACATGCCTGTAATATGCACACAGTATCCACACCTGCAAGGTGCACGTGTTATCTATCCATGCCTACGAGACACATGGCAAAAGCATATAAATACCCAGATTTCCTTTCAATAAATGAGATTGATCAGAACCTCTGTCTTGTCTCCATTCTTGGAATCTCTTCCCCTTCATCCCCACTGTCTCTCTTGCTAGACCCTGACCCAAGGACTGGAGCAGCAGCTCAGGCCGGGACAGGTGTGTTGTATTAGTCAGGGTCCTTTAGAAAATGTACACAATCAATTTCTCTACATAAAGAGAAAGTGGGTGTTTGAGAAAAACCTGTAGGGTGAGATCCAGCTAATATAACAATGGCTAAAGCTTGCAATTAGACCACGACGTTTGATGAACCAAGGATTCTTCAGTATATACAGGAATTCTGAAGAAGTAGGTTCTCATGCCAAGGAGAAGTGGACTTGCTACTAAGATTAGAGCAAACAGGAAAACACAAAGCTTCCTTCTTCTATGTTCATATATAGACCACCAGCAGAAGGTGTGGCCAAGTTAAGGGTGTGTCTTCTAGTCTCAGGATCTGGATTAAAGGTGTGTATTTTCCTGCCTCAAGACTCTGATTAAAGGTATGTGTTTTTCTACTCAAAGAGTCTGTATTTGAACTGGATCTATCTACTTCAACTTAAGCAAAAAAATTTTAAAAGGCATGCTCTCCATTCTTGTACATTACTTAAGTCCACAGGTAGTCAAGACAGGAAGAATAGCCATCACCAGTGTACTTTGCTTACTGGGGTCAATCTTCTATAAATGAAGGGATCATGTCAATCTCTGAACAGCTATTATTTACCCATATGCTGGTCTTACATGGATTCCTGACATAAACATGATCAGGGAAGTTATATTTTCCTTAACTTGTCTGAAGTCTGAGTGTTCACAAAATGTAAGGCATGTGGAAGAACTCCTATATGGTGGGCAGGAAGCAGAGCCCCAACACTCTGAAGATAGCTTTCTTCTTTCTAGTGTGTTACACCGATATCACCTACAGACCTTGTGATTACCCCTCCCAATTTGGTTTATGGTCTTGTACTTCCCCTCAGTAATTTCTCCTTAGACTTTTCATAATCACTTAAGGAATATCCTAAATGGTTCTAATTCAATCACTTTAATTGGCAGGATTCAGCTTATCAATGCCTCATAATCTGCATCCTCCACTGGTGAGTTCTGTCCTCTTGGAACTTGGACTTGGAACTGCCATACTTTTTCTGCCTTTCCTAAAAGGGAGAGATTTTGTTGTTTTCTAAGGGCTGCAGCATATATTCAAGAGATATCAAACATTAGGGTCTATTAATACTGCCCTTATGTAAAATAAGGTGAAAACTCTGTCTACATCTCTCATGTCTCCAGTTCTTCAAGTCTTAGACAAACAATTTAAAGGACACAGAAATAACTGCAGTGATTCAATCAGCTCAGCCACTCCCAGATTCCTGTGTGTCTCACTCCTATGCTGCTGATCCCTCAGGATAAATCAATTAATTGGCTTTGCTTTTGATCTCTCCAGTAGATTTATTTCTAGTATTCACATCAGCGACTCTTCATCAAGTTCTTTTTTTTAATACTTAACACTGTAATTCCTTTTTGCTTCAGCACAGATAAAATGTCACCTCTATAACCAGATTATCATACATTTGCTTTTTTATTGGATATTATATTTATATGTCAGATTTATCCCCTTACCCCATTTCTCCTACCACCCAGGAACCTCCTATCCCATTTCCCCTCCTCCTGCTTCTATGAGGATGTGCCTACACCTACCCCTACCACTGCCAACTCTTCATCTGTGAATTCTCCTCACACTCCATATTCAGCTTTCATGGGACCAAGGATCTCCTCCTCTCCAACCTATGCCCGACAAGGCCAACCTCCCCTACATATACAGATGGAGTCATAGGTCCCTCCCTATGTGCTCCCAGGCTGGTGGTTTAGACCCTGGGGAGCTCTGGTTGGTTGGTATTGTTGTTCTCCTCATGGGGCCACCAACCATTTCACCACCTTCAGTCTTCTCTCTAACTTCTCCATTGGGAAACTTTTGATCAGATCAGTGGTTAGCTATGAACATCTGCCTCTGGGTATGTCAGACTCTGGCAGACCTCTAAGGAGACACCTATATCAGGCTCCTGTCAGCATGCACTTCCTGACATCCACATCAGCATCTACCTTTGATGACTACACATGAGATAAATACCCAGGTGGAATGGTCTCTAGATGGCCCCTCCTTCAGTTTCTGTCCCACACTTTGTCTCCATATTTGCTTCCTTGAGTATTTTGTTACTCTTTCTAAATAGGACCAAAGCATCCACACTTGGTCTTCCTTCTTCATGAGTTTCATGTGGTCTGTGAGTTGAATCTTGGCTATTTCAAGCTTTTGGGCTAATATTTGCTTATCAGTGAGTAAATACCATGTGTGTTCTTTTGTGATTGGGTTTCCTCCCTCAGAATGATATTTTCTAGTTCCATCTGTTTACCTAAGAATTTCTCAAATTCATTATTTTTAATAGCCTAGTAATACTCCATTGTGTAAATGTACCACCTAACTTTCAGCATGGTACAGCTGTAGCTGCAGCATTCTGCTTTCCCTGTTGGGAAACAGAAAGAGTACAGGACAGTAGTGCTGTCAGCAGGTTATAAGCACAAAGTGGAGTCTTAGTAACTATTGGGTGCCCATATTTGATGGCAGTGAGATGTGTAGTACCTTGGAATTTGCACAGACTCTACCCCAGTGATAGCTTGATGAGCAACAGGTGTAGTACCATGAAAGGAAAGCATGGTTTCTGGTCGAGCACCAAATAGCCAGAAAGTCAGCAGGGTTCTCTGCAAGGGACAACATACATTTTACCACACTCCCAGACTCCAGGTTCCTGATACAGGCTTCTGATATGAGGTCAAGAGCTCCCTAGAGTGGAGTCCTCTAGTCTTGTAGGACAACGCCCTACTAGCCCCTCCACAGGTAGAGGGCATGACTACAGCCACAGAGCCTCAAGATATCACAATGTAAGAATAAAATAATTGTCTTTTTGCTTCTGTTTGGTTTATCTATCTAAGTCTTGATTTTGTTTTAGTTACATGTATTGGAACAAATAAACTTAATGTCCCATTTTAAAATGTCTAGGCCAGTTGGACAATCACGTAGGACCCTTAGACCCTGTGGAGACAACTGAGATGTGTGAGAAAATAAAAAGGCACAGCAAGTCAAGAAGTCTGATCAAGCTGGCCAAAATTTTTATTACTCACACAGGTTATATACTCTAAAAACAGGATATGGGGATGGAAAGGTGCAGAAAGCTAGCTGCAGCTGTGGGGTCTAACTAAGTTATTCTCACAAGGCCTTTCTGTTACTAGGGATTCTAAAAATATCTATCTAGCAGGATGTTGGCTAAATCTAGAGATCAGGAGGAAGGGTTACTAAGGTGGGTTGCTATGAAGTCTTGTTTGAAGTTCTGAGAACCGACAAGTGAATCGTGGAAGGGAAGCAGAAAAAAGAATAGTAGATAGGAGAGCCAAGGGTGAGTGTTTGCCAAGAGTAAGGCCTTGCCATTGCTTCACACAAAAAACTTACATAGTAAAGCTAACAAAAAATGTATTGATTTTCTGCAAAATAGGTTTGGATTTACCTTAACCTGGCTAGTCCCCATTCATGGTCAGATTGGCCTAACTTCATCTTTGATGCCTACCACAAGAGAGTTGTTCTTTCTTACCTGGTGCTCACCTCTGACCTCCAGGTGAATTTTGAAATTGATATGAAATTGGAGAACACAGAGACTCAGGAGGAGAAGGGCAGGTGTAGAGGTGTGAATATGTTTGGCCCACTGGAAGTGTCACCATTAGGGGGTGTGGCCTTATTGGAGGAATGATAGTCTTGATAGAGGAAGTGTGTCCCTTCCCATGGTCCAAACATATTCAAACTACCACAGCAAGTGAAGAAATGCAGACATCCCACCACTAAACCTGTTTCTAAGAAAGAATGAATTTCTGACCATGGGAGGGAGAGAATGTCAGAACACTGTCAAAAGAATGGCACATGGTCCAGACCTCTGCCCGGCCTGCTGGTGAGTACAGCCCCGGATCCTGCTGGAGACATTTTGGGGGCTCCACGGATCCCACAGCCAGCTTTACGTAGGAAAACCCACATACTGCCCTGAGCCCATAGCTAGGTGCCGAGAGTACTCAGATTCCAGCAGATACCCCCCTCCTGCCGGCTAGCACCACCCCCCCTTCTGCCCATCTCCCCGGTCTGAGGCCTGGACCAGACCTCTGCCAGGTCTGCAGTTGTGTGGACCCCGGATTCTGCCTGAGACATACTGGAAGGTCCACTCAACCCAGAGCCACAGAGGAACAACAGAACTCAGAGCATCAGACAACATATCCTGAGATATCCAAGAGGAAACACTGCACCCAGAACATCAGACACCTAGCTGGACTGCCACCTTGGAGGCACCATATCCTGAGGCATCCTAGAGATATCACCGTAATCAGTGCAGCTGGAAAAAATCACAGAGACATCTGGACCCCTAGAAGACCAGACATAATCGAGACAACTAGAAAGGCAGGCTTCAATCAGAGACAGAAGTACAGGTAGCACTAGATTTAACCAGATGGCAAAAGGCAGGCGGAAGAACTTAAGCAACAGAAACCAAAGTTACATGACATCATCAGAACCCAGTTCCCCAATCATAGCAAGCCCTGAACACCCCATCACACCAGAAAAGCAGGATTCAGAATTAAAATCACTTCTCATGATGATGATAGAGGACTTTAAGAAAGACATAAGTAACACTCTCAAAGAACAGATAGAACCCTTAAAGAGGAAACACAAAAACCCTTAAGGAATTGCAAGAAAATGCAACCAAACGGGAGAAGGAATTAAACAAAACCATGCAGGAGC
The DNA here is from genome assembly GCF_011762505.2 of Arvicanthis niloticus. Classification (NCBI taxonomy): domain Eukaryota; kingdom Metazoa; phylum Chordata; class Mammalia; order Rodentia; family Muridae; genus Arvicanthis; species Arvicanthis niloticus. The sequence goes on along the minus strand of NW_023046322.1, from coordinate 2,043 downwards.
TAAAATGGAAGTAGAAACAATAAGAAACCACAAAGGGAGAATACCCTGGAGATAGAAAACTTTAAAAAAGGATCAGGAGTCATAGACACAAGTATTACCAACAGAATACAAGAGATGGAAGAGAGAATCTCATGTGCAGAAGATACCATGGAAACACTGACACAACTGTCAAGGAAAATGCAAAATACAAAAAGCTACTAACCCAAAATATACAAGAAATCCAAGACACAATGAGAAGAACAAACATAAGGATAATAAGAATAGATGAGGGGAAGACTCCCAACTTAAAGGACAGTAAATATCCTCAACAAAATTATAGAGGAAAACTTCCCTAACCTAAAGAAAGAGATGTCCATAAATATACAAGAAGCCTACAGAACTCCAAATAGTTTAGACCAGAAAAGCAATACTTCCCGCCACATAATAGTCAAACATCAATGTTCAAAACAAAGAAAAAAATACTAAAAGCAGTAAGGGAAAAAGGCAAAGTAACATATAAAGGCAGACCTATAAGAATTACACCAGACTTCTCACCAGAGACCATAAAAGCCAGAAGATCCTGGAACAATATCATACAGACCCTAAAAGAACACATCCCAGCCCAGACTACTATACCCAGCAAAACTCTCAATCAATATTGATGGAGAAACCAAAATATTCCATGACAAATCCGAATTTACACAGTATCTCAACACAAACCCAGCACTTCAAAGGATAATTGGTAGAAAACTCCAAACAAGGAGGGAACTACAACCTAGGAAACCAAGAAAGTAATCTTCTAACAACTCTAAAAGAAGGTAGCTATACAAACATAACACAACTGCCAATAAAAAATGACAGGAAACAACATTCATTTTTCCTTAATATCTCTTAATATCAATGGACTCAATTCTCCAATAAAAAGACATAGACTATCAGATTGATACATAAACAGGACCCAACATTGTGCTGCATACAGGAAATGCACCTTTCTGAAAAAGACAGACACTACCTCAGAGTAAAAGGTTTGGAAAACATCTTCCAAGCAAATGGCCCCAAGAAACAAGCTGAAGTAGCAATTCTAGTATCAAATAACTAGCTTTTCAACCAAAAGTAATCAAAAAAGATAAAGAAGGACACTTCATATTCATCAAAGAAAAGTGCACCAAGAGGAACTTGCAATTCTGAACATCTATGCCCCAAATTCAAGGGCACCCACATGCATAAAAGAAACTTTACTAAAGGTTAAAGCATACATTGCACCTCACACAATAATAGTGGGAGATTTCAACACCCCACTCTCAGCTATGGACAGATCATGGAAACAGAAACTAAAGCGAGATACAATGAACTAACAGAAGTTATGGACAATTGGACTTAAGTGACATCTATAGAACATTTCATCCTAAAACAAAGAATATACCTTTTCTCAGCACTCATGGTACCTTCTCCAAAATAGACCATATAATTGGTCACAAAACAGGCCTCAACAGATACAAAAAGATTGAAATAATCCCTTGTACCCTATCAGACCACCATGGACTAAGACTTGTCTTTGACTTGGACAAAAACAACAGAAAGCCCACATACACGTGGAAACTGAACAATGCTCTACTCAATGATAACTTGGTCAAGGAAGAAATAAAGAAAGAAATTAAAGACTTTTTAGATTTAAATGAAAATGAGGACACATCATATCAAAATTTGTGGAACTCACTGAAAGCAGTACTAAGAGGAAAAATCATAGCTCTAAGTGCCCACAAAAAGAAAATGGAAAGTACATACATTAATAATTGACAGCACACCTGAAAGCATTAGAACAAAAAGAAGCTAATATACCCAAGAGGTAGACGGCAGGAAATAATCAAACTCAGGGCTGAAATCAACCAAGTTGAAACAAAATAACTATACAAAATATCAACAAAACGAGGAGCTGGTTCTTTGAGAAAATCAACAGAGATACACAAACCTTAGCCAGACTAACCAAAGGGCGCAGAGACAGTACTCAAATTAATAAAATCAGAACTGAAGGGAGACATAACAACAGAAACAGAGGAATTACAA